>NC_079203.1:22629776-22679776 GCF_026745355.1 Beta vulgaris subsp. vulgaris
TCTAGATGCAGCTAGGGCTTCGGCAGTGTGTTGACATCGTACTTGAGGGCTTAGCAGTGATGAAGATCAGTGTAAGGAGACAAAAGAATGTATATGAAGTCGCGACTCGAAACACCGATCTTCAAAGTCCAGCACTCAATGTACTCTAATTTATCTAAATCAGATTCTGGTGTATGTTCGACTACAGCAGCCCTAAGGTGAAAGACCCAGTTGCGCCTAAAAGGCGGCAATAGGCCTCGTGAGACTCGTTTCCTATCATCGTGGAGAAGCCAAAAGAAGGTCGCGAAAAAGAAGGAAGTTGTCACTAACAAGGTTGCAGATGCCGTGCAAAACCCACGAAGAAGGTTGCAAAGGGTGCGAATAAGGTAATAACTATTTCAATTGTATTTGTTTATGATTGACCTTCGTAACCCGTTGTATGTACATTAGTATTGTATGGGTACATTAATAGTACCAATGTGATGTAGTGTAGGTACCAACTGGTACCAATACATTTGTTTATGTTCCATGTACACCTTGTTTATATTTTTATTCCTTATCAATTGCAGGATGGACCAAAGAAGAAAAATGCTGGGACCTCTAAATTTGGACAGGATAAGGATGCCGATGGCGTGGAAGTTGTTGGAGGCCATAAGTCTATTGGAGGAATAACATGTAATGAAGGATCTATTGGCTGTAATGAAGGATCTATTGGCTATTTCACACGCATGCTACAAGGAGCTAACTCTGAGCAGCCCAACATCGATTCAGGCGACCAATGTCACGATATGCTCCGCCTCCGGTTTGGTTGAATTCAAAGAGCACGACATCTTGTAATTTATATCTCTATTTATTAACATTTATCGTGGAAGATGTTTGTAACGTATATTTTACTTTATGAAAATGATAAAGTTAAGTTTCCATAAATCAAACGTAGTGTGTAAAGTGAAATCAAAATTTGTAACACATTGGTACCCTCTCCTTCATACATTGATTGAAAATTTTTGGGACCATGATATACATACAAGCAAGAGTGAAATCACAACTCATGTCAATGTAATTACTTGGGGGTTGGAAATAAATAAGCGTAAATGTAGTTTGGGAGAGTTTATGATAGTTTAATGTTGTTTCGAAGACTTTCGGCCTTCATATGGAGGAACAAGGGTTATGGACCATGTTACACAAGAAAGAGTGATACGAGTAACGAAGCTAATGTAATTAGTTGGTAAACATGATTACATGTGGTTTAGGAGAGTTTTTCATTGTTTTGGATGGTTTTGGCTCCCTTATGGGAAGAACAAGGGTTACCTTGGTACCTTATATTTCACATATTGGTACCCTCTCCTTCTTACTTTGATTTCAAATGTTTTGGACCATGATACACAAGCAAGAGTGAAATCACTAATCATGTCATACTAATTACTTGGAGTTGGAAATAAATAAGCTTACATGTAGTTTGGGTGAGTTTATGATAGTTTAATGTCGTTTTGAAGACTTTCGGCCTTCATATGGAGGAACAAGGGTTAGGGACAATGTTACACAAGCAAGAGTGATATGACCAATGATGTTAATGTAATTAGTTGGTAAAGATGATTACATGTGGTTTAGGTGAGTATTTCATTGTTTTGGATGGTTTTGGCTCCCTTATGGGAAGAACAAGGGTTACCTTGGTACCTTATATTTCACATATTGATACCCTCTCCTTCTTACTTTGATTTCAAATGTTTGGGACCATGATACAAAAACAAGAGTGAAATCACTAATCATGTCATAGTAATTACTTGGGGTTGGAAATAAATAAGCATACATGTAGTTTGGGTGAGTTTATGATAGTTTAATGTCGTTTCGAAGACTTTCGGCCTTCATATGGAGGAACAAAGGGTACCTTGGTATCTTGCAAGAGTAATGTTGGTACTCTATCCTTCTTACTTTTGGGACCATGATATTAAAGGGTACCTACTTCAACATCAATATCTATTCATGATATTCATAAATAGTCATAAATGTTTTTTTTTTATGTAGGACTACAACTCTTTACTGAATTTGTAGCCTCGTATTTTATTTGAGTAGTTTTTAAAAGTACTTTTTTTCAAGACTACAATATCTATTCTTTACTGAATTTAGGTGAAGGAAGGTGATGGAAGGTGGGGGCATTTATTACCAATTCTCCTTATATATTACTTCATACACATCTTCTACTCACCTTATATTTCAGTTTAGCTTCTATTTCTTAACTTCTTCTATTACCAATTCTCCTTATACATCTTCTATTTCTTCTTATGGCTGATGTGATCCCACTCCCACATCCATTGGCCCTCACCTACTGTAGACCACTTGACCAACTGCAACCACTCGAAATAGACCTCAATACCACAACATTCTTCCTAGGAACCGATAATGGTCTCAGTTGGTGTCGAGTCACCCCGAACTTGCTATATCATACCCTTGAAAATAATAGAGCCACATTTTTTGGGTTCCATAATGGACTTATGATTATGGAAGATGGCACGGAAAGACCTCCCCATCTACCCCTATTTGAGGATCTTCAAGGGATTCATGGAGCTTCTGAGTATATCATGTGGGCCATGGGTAAACTACGAGACCGGGGAGCTTCGGGGCTCATACCACAAGAATTGATGCACATTCTGGATCCACGACCAGTCATGGTACCCCGTCTTGTGCCAACATACATGATGTCTTTCGATCGTTCACATGTATTCATGGCTACGTACACAGACGGTTTGCACATTATGGAGGTAAATGATGTTGCGCATGCTATTTGCTTTAGTTTGAGTCACCCCTGTAGTTGGTTTCGTTGGAGGCGTTACCACCTCATAAGTTTTTATCAGTGTGCTATAGATTACCCACCGAATCAGACGGTCCTGAATCTTGGTTCCAAGATCGTTATATGGAATGTAAGGGGTCTCACACGTCCTTTGTTTGAGGGAAACTTTCGCATTTTATATGATGTCTTGCGACCTCTCATTGTAATCTTGACTGAGACACGAATCTCTATGTGAAACATGGTAGCACTGCGTGCAAGGCTACCCGGTGAGAATGAATTTGAGATGTATGGTGAAGGATGCTATGAAGTTGTTTTATTATATAATCAGAATATGTGGTCCCCGCGCTTCATCGAGGATGATATGTTGGATGGGGGAGTTATGTTCAGCGTCATTTTGGAGGTACTCTTACAATTCAATTTAATTTATGTTCACAAATAGTACAAAAAAAATTGACAATTACTTATACCAATTTAATAACATGGGTATCATCTTTTAAAAAAATGAATACCAACGTCGTAAACTATTGATACTTAGTTTGAGGACAAAGGTACTGGAATTATACCAGTGGGATACCAAGGTGTGATAACATAGGTACCAAGATACTAAAACATGGTACCATTGTTCTTACTGAAATATTGATTATTAGGTTACCTCATCTATAATGTTTGCTCATTTTCTCAGGCCATTTAATGATGTCGAAGGGACCAATGCTATCGTTTCACTTGAAGGGATGATGGTTGGGATGAATGTTTAATCACGTTCGCGTTGCAAAATTTTGTAATATCTTGTAGTGCGTTTCTATATGTAATATGTAATATGTAATATTCGCGGGAATCTCTATCGTACGACCCTAATTTTATGTATCTATATGTAATATGTAATATTCGCGGGAATCTCTATTGTACGACCATAAGTTTATATTTTACTTAAAAGAATCGTTCGTATGGTGCAAGTGTTGACTATGGATATCCATATTTTGTTTCAATAATTAAAGATACAGATAATGCAAACAATCAAATAAGAAAAGGTACATTTGTGGTTGGGGGCCATATCACAATTAATGCATACATTAATTACATTAAAATTTGGTTGACTACACATATGAATTACCTTACATAATTCAAACCGAACTAAAAAGTTAGTAGATACCATAGAGAGGAGAGAGAGTGACCATGTTCAATTCTACTCCCAAAGGAAATAGTTTACTGCCAACCAAACTTAAAAGTAAGTTTGTAAGACAGTGTACAATGATATCTCCCGCTTTTGAGCTAGAATAAGGTGAAATAGGTACCAATGTATCACATATAAGTAAGAAGCGTACCAATCTATCTGAGATGGTAAAAAGTACTTAATTATATTGCGTAATGTATACCAAACTGACTTAAACTGAACTTCATATCGACTATCAATAACTTAAACAAAACGAGACTTACATAATGTATAAATGCATTATGTAATACAAAACGAAACCCATAGTGGTTTGACTAACACACAATGTCCACTTAAACTGACTTAAACTAAACTTCATATCGACTATCAATAACTTAAACAAAACGGGACTTACATAATGTATAAATGCATTATGTAATATAAAACGACACCCATAGTGGTTTGACTAACACACAATGTCCACTTAATTCATTAATCATCCTAAACGATAGTTATATCGCTATATCTTATAAAACGATACTTTTACTTTCTTATGATTTGATACCGTTAGTTCTTCCTGAAAACAGCATAAACTATATCACCACTCATTATGTTCACATCAGCCACTGTCTTTCTATGATCTAGCTCCTTTTTCTCATGAATTAAGGTCAGTTTACTAGGATCACCACCTGTGTAATCAGTCCAAATCGAGCATAAATGTCTAACGGTTGCATTGTTGAACACGCGAACTCGCTGACTTGATGGATTTGTTCGAAGATTTTGCACCCGAAAACTCCGAACTGTTGTGTCCAAGTAGGGTGCAGGCTGACCGTAATCCTTTACAAATGTCACAGAAAAAGACCACAAACTTGTTAACAAATGTAGTTCCGAACATAAACGGGTACCAATCTAAAATGAGCGTTATCACATACAACATGTATGGGTACCAAAGTAAAACTACCATGGTACCAATGCGTACATCTCATGCTGGTACCAATCTAAAATGATATTTATCACATACAACATATATGGGTACCAAAGTAAAACTACAATGGTATCAATCTAAAATGATGTTTATCACATACAACATATATGGGTACCAAGGTAAAACTACAATGATACCAATGCTTACATATGTTGGTACCAAGCTAAAATGAGTGTTATCACATACAACATATATGGGTACCAAAGTAAAACTACAATGGTACCAATGCTTACATATGTTCACCATTAGTACGATTAAGAACGCGAAAATGAAGGAAAAAATCGAATACCTTCATTATGGCTATTATGGTGTCTCCATTTTCAACATAATAGATGTAGGAGCATCATTTGTGAAAACTTCTATCCCACGAAGTTGGAACGATAATCTTAAGAAAGGGAGAGAGTTTACCCTAGCATAGTGTCGTAGGACTTCTTCTATGGGCTTATCATCATATGCTGTGAAAGAAATGCCTACATCGTAATTGTTCGACGAAATTCGAAACTTCACTGTACGTGAAACATGTTGGTAGACTCCACTTTCACCAGTAGACCTAGACATAACAGTAAAATATGAAGCTCAAAATATTTTGTGTGAAAGGAACTGTGTCCTTTGAGAGTTGTTTATTCTCTTGTGATATTTTCAACTTGAATATGGTGAATAAAGTGTAATAACTAGTTATTAATTATGTACGTAGGTGAAGTTTGAAAAAAAAGTTTACTAACTATCTATTACTTATGTACCTATGTGGAGGTTGGAAAAAGTACCTAATACATTGATGAAGTGTAAGAGAGTAGAGTAAGTGGAGAAGTGGAGTGAGATGATGGAAACTTTTATTTAAAGAAGGGTACTTTAACTTTACCTGTAATTTGTTGGATTTGGTTATTGGATCAATATTTAACAATACAATACAATTATTTGGGGTTGTTGGATCAATATTTAACTAATTTATCTTATCCATGCATTATGCCCTTGGAATTAACTAAATTACCTCATTTATGATAATAGCTATTTTTTATTAATAATCCCATGTATTTGATGATTTGTGTTTATGTCAATTTACTATTGTGTGGTCCTAAACTGTAAGATATCTCATATTTGAAATAACATACACCTTGAAACATAGATATAATGTTAAAGCAATAGAGAGGGGCAGAGGGCAATTGAACAAGAATTCAGTACACCATAATCGACATTTGCGTCTTATAAAAACACGTGGCCTACTCATTTGAAAGGTAGTGAACGTAAATTATATCGCTATCACAAATATCAGTCTCTCCTATAGTTTGAAATCTACTTAACAATTTTTCCTCATGCCATAATTCCACATCACTATCGTGAACTCCTTGCGATACGGCATAAAATTCGTATAATTCTTGCATTTTAGTATTATTTGAGTATGTGAAGACATCTCCGCAAGGAGATGAAGTACATTCTTGAATCCTGACAGTCTTGTACATCTCATGCATGGGGCGAAGAATGCCAGCGGAATCCTGCATTATATTATTGAAATATATTATTCTTATAAAATACTATATCAAACATGTTATTAAATAAACAAATATTAATCGTCACTCACATGGACCATGGCAGTGAGAACTGCATTTTGCACCAAGTTAACTTCTCTTGGGGTTGATTTCGGATACACTATCACCACGTTAAGAAAGAATAACATAGTAGTATTAGGAATATTTTCCTTTAACTCATAATCAGCAAAAGATTGCTCAAATGTATCTTCGTAATCAATACAATATTTTGTTAGATTCCCCCCATCCTTACTTGGTTGTATAAAAAATTGTGTTTGTGTCATTTCATGAAAGTCTGTTATGATAATTTACAAGCAACAATGTCCCATCCAATTTATAGGGGGGATAGGTATGTAATATGGTGGTTGTTCATTAATTGTTGTAATTTTTAATATAGTACAGTAGGTCATCTAGCATGTTGAAATCTAACTCAAATGTAACTAGTTTTTTAATTTCAACCATCCACATTTATTACGATTTAATGGTGTTGGTTGTCATCTACCATGTACGACAGTCCATGAAGCTCTCCTCCAAAGTGAAAAACATATTGCCCAATTCGTTATTAGGTTTGTTGCATTGGTAGCATCCAAAGCGTAAACTGGTATAACACTTACAATCATTGGATACCAATATCAAGATTCGTTGGTACCAATATGACAATCAAGTTGGTACCAATACAAGAACACGTTGGTACCAAAACCAGATAAGTTGGTACCAATAGCAGAACAAGTTGGTACGAAGTTCACCATAGATTGATATAACTTAGAAGCAGTTATGTCAGTACCAATGCCAAAAGACAAGTTAATATTTGGAACAAGTTTTGGTTTGCAAATGACAAAAATCAGTGCCAAAAGACATTACTAAATAATGTTCTTCATACATATTTGTTTTCATTAATTATGGAGCCGAGGTGCGACTTAAGTTCGTTGTGGTCCGACATTACATCTTCGAGCAAACGTTATTGTCGTGCATTATAAATTGTGTCATGTTCAGAACAAAAACAACAAAATAATTACTAATTGTTGCACATCAAGGCTATTTAATCATGTAATAGATACCGAGCATTTACGTAGATGCATACCACTTGGTACTCGGTGAGGAACCTGTCAGCACACGCTCTAATACAGGAGAGCATGATCACTCCACATGACCTCCTAAAGATATATTATATGTGAAATTACAGAGTAATACATTAAACTCGCGCAACAACTTTATTTAAGCAATAAGCAGAACTTACATATCAATTGGGAGCTTGATATGAACCTTTATTGTAGGTCATGACTCTAGCGTGGATGAAATCCATGAACTGTCCCCATGCGTGCAAGATCTCATCGATTCCACGTGCTAAGCGGGTGATATCATGCATGGTGGTCTCACGAGATAATGTATCAATATAATATATTGATTTATCACGCAGCGAGAAGGTCGCACACCACCAATGCTCTATGGGTTGTGAGGTGAGCACGGGAACAAAAATCTCCCAATATCAAAGTAAATTAGTTTGAATTTGAAATAAAGTTTGAAAATAAAATGAAACTATACATACTAATTACCTACAAATTGGTAGTAAAAAACAATCATATTTAAAACAAGGTCACAGACTAACCACACAAGTTCTTAAAATTTTGTCCCCGGGTATCTTTTCGCATGCGAGGCCCCTAATTCCTTATAATCCCCATTACCCTTCAAGACAGCCATCTACCATGTAATTCACAGATGTTAGTATATTTTGCAATGTAAATGATTGAGAAACCAAGTGGTATTCTTCTTACCGCAAATGCAGGATCAAGCATAATGCGCTTGCTCTTCCCACTGAACTCAACACACCATATGTCGGTGTACAAAATAGAAGCCATTTGCACGTAGTGCAAGCCAAGACATGCAGTCATACATATTAGACCTATCAAATCAGACCGTGTGGCATACTGTTTTTTACATTGCACCAGGATGGGGCTGTTCCTGTTCAAAATCATCAAACATAAAATTACTTAGGTTTTTAATGTATATTTAACATCATAACACCAAAGGTCATTTCACAACTCCATAAGTCATTTCACATAAATTGAAAAACACATAAATTATATGATTGGTACCTACAATGTCTTACTTTGGTACTTGCTTAATTACACAACTAAATTGACAAAAAAACGTAGATTAAAATGGTATGTTATGTTACCTCTCCTTCACTTTACCCTGCCTAATGAAATGCAGGAGTTCTCTGTCGAATGAGGTGAGCCTCGTTCTGTAAATATTCTGAACTTCAAGCTGAGTTTGTTTGGAGGTCGGTTTGCGACGGCGCCGAGAGCGGCTTTTCTTCACTTCAGGAGCGGTATCACCTGGCTCATGTGCCGTATACCCATCATTCTCCCCCTTATCCTCACCTTCTCCACCGACAGTCGTGTTCCCAGCTTCACCCCCCCTTTCCATCACCATCCTCATCATCATCATCTTCATTTTTCTCCCCATCTTCATCACCTTCATCCTCATCCTCCTCATCCTCCTCATCTTCCTCCTCCTCATCATCTTTCTCCTCATCCTCCTGCACCCCAACATTGACTTTCTCTTGCACTTGAGGTCCCATGTCAGTGTCAGCGACCCCAGAGCCTGAGGAAGTTGTTGGTTGCTGTCCTAGCCTCTCTTCCACCACCTTTTACACCACCACCACCTCTTGCACCTGACTCTTAGGAGGAACGACCAAAACTGAGGATGAAGGGGAAGGTTGTTGGCCTAGATTCTCAGTGACAAGCATCTCTTCCACCTCTTGCACCACCTTTTGCACCACCTCTTGCACCTGATTGAAGACAAAGGTACTGAAATTAAAACTTTTTCATACCAAGGTGTAATGACATAGGTACCAAGGTATAATGACATTGGTACCAAAGTTGTAAAACATCGTACCAACATACATAAATATTGAATAAAAATTTGGGTTTTTCTACGTGGTGCCCCTGTGTTTTTCGAAATTCTACGTTGTACCCGACCTTTTTGAACTCTACACACTGTACCCCTAAACATCACACAAAATACCCTTACTAACAAAAATTTCTACTCTAAATCTAATTTAGTCTGTAATTTATTAGATTATATTCTAAACCTCAGTAATCTAACAAGGCTACAAAATCCTACTCTATGCCCACGAGGTAAGAAATTCCCAAAATCTACTGTTTTATATCGTGTATAAGGGTATTTTGTGTAACGTTAATAAATCTTAGGGGTAAAACATGGAAATTTCAAAAACATCAGGTACAACATAGAATTTCATAAAACACTGGGGTACTATGTAGAAAAACCCTAAAAGTTTTCTCAAGAATGCAAAAGTTGTCATTGTTGTTAGAAACTTTTTCATACCAAGGTATAATGACATAGGTACCAAGGTACAATGACATAGAGACCAAGGTATAATGACATAGGTACCAAAGTTGTAAAACATCGTACCAACATACATAAATATTGAATAAAAGTTTTCTCTAGAATGCAAAAGTTGTCATTGTTGTTACAAACATGCAAACATCATTTTTCTGCGTTGTTCCTTGATGTTTCTAGTCCTCGTGTGCTTTAGTGGTTAAGTGTGAAACCTAGTCTGATCAATTGATAATATTATCACATTCATATGTAATCTGATCAACGTTGAGTTTAATTACTCTTCTTTCTTTTTGTCGCTATAATTTGACTTTTGAACTATAACAAATAATTTTAGATTAATCCATTAAAAGAAGTTATAGAAAGAAGATGATCTACTAATAAATTGGATAAGCATGTCGTTCCACTACTAGCAAAATATAAATATTTCTTCAAAATGGTTACTGTTTGAATTTTACATGAATTGAATAAATGTAGTGAAGCATTGTATAAGTCAAACCTAAATGATAAAACTTGGGATCTAGTTTAATTTCATAGAGAAACATTAAGTTTAATTACTCATGCACCTGATTCATTGGAGGAACGACCACAAGGAAGGATGTTGTACTTGGTTGCTGCCCCACCTTCTTTGGAACAAGCCTCTCTTGCACATCTTCCACCTCCTCTTGCACATGAGGAGGTCTCATGTGGGTTACATCCCTCATAGGAGGAGCGACCACGGGTGTGGATGTACTTCGTTGTTGTTGTCGTACAAGTCCTCGCACGAGCCACTCCAAAGTAGGAGTGACAATACGAGCCACCTGGTAAATTATGAAGTGTTAATTATTAGAATACAAATTTAAATACAATTTCACGACATTAATGTATCAACAATACATGATAACCTTTGGTACCAAGATACCATTACTCTGGGTACCAATAACCCAAATTGGTACCAACATATGGTCACCTTGGTACCAACATATATGGTCACCTTGCTACCTTCAACTAACGATCTATGGTACTAAGGCAACATAAACCTGGTACCAAGGCAACGTAAACGTGGTACTAAAGCAAGCTCACTGTCAAATAATGACATAAAAAGTACAAAACTAATCATATTTGCATAAAAAGTAATTAATGATACATGATAGATTACATACCACTTATGCAATCCTCTGAAGGTCGATCGCTGCTATGGTGCTCATGCCTGGAACTACTGAATCTCTTGCCATACAAGGGTGATACTCACCGTATGCAACGTTCACGCTCTGGAATAAAAAGATTAAAATTGTGTCCAATATAATAAAAGTGATCTTTCGTTATTGTTACCAAAGTGTTCATGCACTGGTACCAATGTGATCGTCAATTAATTGGTACCAAAGTGATCTTCTATTGGTACCAATGTGTTCTTCTATTGGTACCAATCTTATCTCCAATTGATACCAATGTGATCTTCTATTGGTACCAAAGTGTTCATGCACTGGTACCAATAAATTCTTCAATTGGTACCAAAGTGTTCATGCACTGGTACCAATAAATTCTTCAATTGGTACCAATGCAATCTTCAATTGGTAAATTTAGAAAACACAAAATTTTTTATACATGCTAAATCATATACGTATACGTACCCTCAATGCACCATAGTCTTCAGATGGCTTCTTGTCAGCTTCCTAAGCCATCTTCATTTCCTGATTCGTCCAACATGTAATCCTCGGCAAACGCAACCAATGGATCGGTGGCCTCCTAAGGCGATCAAGGTAGAAAAGCTGCCAATTGTTCAACATAAAGTAAATGTATAAGGTAGCAACCATACAATGAATTTAATTGACATAAACATGCATAATACTTAGGTAAAGAAACTTACAGCGAGGAAGATTGTACAACCACCACATCCTGCAACATAGCCATCCGAAACAAATTTCCTATTAAAGGAACATGCTTGACCCATTAGAAAATTAAGGGTTAAAGAGCACCAATTGTACGTCTTCGGATTGCCTGCTACAGTGGCGATAGGCAACATCGAAGTGGGGAGGTAGTTCATGTTTGTAGATGGACACAAGAACCATCCCAAAAGAAGCAATACAAAGCAAATCTTGAACTCTTCAAGCTCTTGGGGTGTGTGGTTGTCTTGAAAGCCCCGCACCACAGAAGCGACCTTCTTAAGATCAATCCCAGTACCTGGGACCCCATAGGCAGCAGACAACCTCTTCACTTCATCCACCATATTGACATCATCCACACGTCCACATTAGAGGGCAAGGCCCGTGGTCCAAAAGGTAACCCAAGTACGCAATGTACTTGGGCTGGAACAAGCATCAAACTCCATCCTCCAGCTACTAGCTGGGAACTTTCCACGTTTACTTGACTCAAAAGCCAGTAGCATAGACGACGTGAAAGGCTGCTGATCTGCATTTCAACAAGCCCCTCAAATCCCATGTTGCATATGGCATCAAGTCCGGTTCTACAAATTTCTTTGTTGAAAAACTTGTGCAAATACAGTTGAGGTTGGGAGCCTGATAAAAAACCAAATAGTAATACGCAAACAATGACAATCAATTAAAAATGCAAATACAAACTCTAAATAAGGGGTTTCATACTAATGTCATCTTTCAATGGTACAAATGTGATATTTTCTGGTACCAAAATGTTCATGCACTGGTACCACCAATTGGTACCAAAGTGAAGATCACATTAGTACCAATCTGATATTCCATTCGTACCAATCTGATCTCCAGTTGGTACCAAAGTAAAGTAATGTTGCATTAGTACTAATCTGATATCACATTCGTACCAATGTGATCTTCTATTGGTACCAAAGTGTTCAAGCACTGGTACCAATAAATTCTTCAATTGGTACCAATGTAATTTTCAAGTAGTACCAATGTAATATTCAGTACCAATGTAATCTTTAATTGGTACCAATGTGATCTCGATTTGGTACCAAAGTGATGTTGCATTGGTACCAATTTGATCTCACTTTCGTACCAAAGTTACGAGAATCATTGCAACAAAATAGGGTGTTTATTAATATTCCAATACATGTTTATTTGAACACCAATACATGTTTATTTGAACACCAATACCTCAAACATGTTTATTTGAACACCAATGAAGAGATTAAATGATTGTTTTATTTATCATCACATTATAATATCTATTTTTAATTTACACATGAGCATACTACAATGATTATTTTTAATTTACACATGAGCATACTACTATAATAATTTACACATGAGCATACTACTATAATTATATTTCTACAATGATGAAGTAAAACAAAGTAAAACAAAAATTCTACATTTCATGCTAAAGCTCACCTTTTTATTGGATTTCTTCAAGTAGTGGGAAACTATTGTGTGTGTTTCCCTCAATCTCATGCTAAAGCTCTCTTCATCATTTTCCTTTTTTTTCTCCTTCTTTTCCTTCTTCTCTTTCTTCTTCTTTTTCTGTTTTGCCTTCTCCTTCATTTTCTCCTTCAATTTTAATTTTTTTGCCTCTTTTTTCTGCTTTTTGTTGGGTTTTTCCTTCTTCTTCGAATAATCTTCTTCACCTGACGAAGAAGCTCCACTAGATGAGCTAGCCTCATACTCATCCGTGCTAGTCGTCTCATCCGTGCTACTGTCTTCGGACTCCGACTCCGAAACGACAAGTTTCTTTTTTATTTCCTTCTTCGCCCTCTTAGAAGGGCCAGCTTCATCACAGTTTTTTCTTTTGTTGCTCCCCAAAACAATTTCTTTCTTCCCCATAATCCTACATTCAAACACATAAATGTTATTCTCAAAGTAGTATACATTACTATACGAACCATTGGTACCTAAATGTGATGAAATTAGTATGAAATCACAAATTATACAATACCAAAGTAATACATATCAGGTACCAAGCATGCATACACAATGAATTGATAGAATAAATGTCAAATACCAAAGTAATACGTTTCAGGTACCAAGAATGCATACACAATGAATTAATAGAATAAATGTCAAATATCAATGTAATACATATCAGAACCATTCTTCTAAGTGAATGCAATATGAAGAAACTCAGAAAGAACAAATCATATGATGCCGTGATGATGCTAAATGTAGAAACTGAGTCACAATAAGAAACAGACCACTACATATTCAACAGTTTATCAGCTTCAAAACCAAAATTTGCTGCATTCAGAAGGTCCAAATCCATCGACCATCATTCAATCTATAAATATTGTACCGATTCCATAATGAAAAAAAAAAAAACTCAAATCTGACTATTTTTAAGCTTTCTTGAGATATTGCAAATGATGACAAATTACTTATCACATATATCAATGATACCCACAACTTTAGTGTGGCAAGATTGACCAGAATTCCTTGATTACTTTTAAAAATGTTTGGAGATACTAAATACTAAAACTACAAAGAGAGCTACCTGCCAAGTGCCAAAACCAAATCTACCACTAAAGTTTCCTCTACCAAAATTAGTTAAAGGGTGATACAAGAGAATCTCAAACATATCCAATTTCCTTGCTAGTTTCTGTAAGATAAAAGTAAGCATTCTCATGTTTCACTATGCTTTACTCACTCTCTGGGATGATGCCACCTACTCCTAAGTTTCACTATCCTCTAGTTTTGTAGATTTTGTTTCTCAATAGCAGAATTTCGACAACTCATATTGGTATTTATTGAACTCATACAATTGCAAATAACTCCAGTTAACAGAGAACAAATCAGTGTATATAATACCATAGTTAAGGGTAAGTTATGAGATGATAAATCTTTTATTGGTAAGCTCGGATCAACATCTTTTATCAAATGATGGACCTGCAAATGAAGAAGTCTTTTATTTCTACACGTTCCAAGCAAACAAGCAATGGGAAATTGGGTAGTACACTATTCCGGGACATGAGACCTACCACATTTCATTACTTAAAATACTCACATCTCTTTACTCTATATTCGAACTCATACAAAAAACCCTTGAATTTAGACAACTCATATTTTCGACAAATCGCAAATAACACGGAATTTCGAGAATTTTCGGAGATAAATTATCGAACCTTTATTTCACTCTCGAAAATTATTCTACAAATTACCATTTAAAGGCCTTAAAACACACAAAATTTAGACAAATAGCAAATACTTTCGGCACATAATTAATGCAAATTACCACAAAAACATTCGGCACATAATCAAACCACCAAAATTATGAAATTCACCAAATCACCATAAAAATAGCGTTGAAACCCACAAAATTTTGCCTACTATTGATTTCGACAAATCCCACAGAATTTTGCCTCACTCCTCTTTCCTCTCAGCGCTCTCCCATCATCTCTCTCCTCTCATCCTCTCTTCCTCTCGACCACAACTGTTCGTCCACCATTTTTTCAACAACGTCCGGTCGTCCGCCATAGCTTCAACCACGACGTTATAAATTCAGTCGTTGGTTCGTCGCTCGCAAACCCTTCTATAAATTCAGTCGTTGGTTCTTCGTCGCTCGCCGAATTCAGTCATCGTTGCTCGCAGACGCTTCGTCAACGCTCGTAGACGCTTCGTCGCCGCTCGCAGACGCTTCGTCGCCGCTCGTAGACCGTCCGTCCGCTCACAGACCCTTCGTCGTTCATTCATCTTCGTCGGCCGTTGATCTTCGTCCTTTGCTCAACTATTTTGTTCTTTTTTTTCATTTTTTTTTTCTTTTTTTTTTTTCTTTTTTACGATCTGTAGGTAGATTTTTGATTTTATTTATTATTAATTTTTTTCGTATTTAGATGTGTATGTAGATTTTTATTTTAGTTTTTTGATTTTTTTTTCAGTTTCTTATTTCTTTTTAAAATATTTTTTGTTTTTATTATATTTTTCGTAATTATTCAGTTAGTTGTTTTTTCGTATCATACCTTTGATTTTTTATACTATGTCTTAAATATATTGTAATAATATATTTCTGTTTGTATTTTTTATATTTTTGAATTTTGTATAATAGTTTTTTTGTCATTAGTTTCAATCAGTACTGTTTATTTTCTTTTAGCCTTTTTGTCTTTCAAATTTGATGGCAAAATGCAAAAAAAAAAAAAAAAAATTAAAAAAAAAAATACCTATTGTTGCAGTTTTCCCAAGAAACCGCGGCAATATGCCCAAACTAAATCTGACATATCATAAATATATTGCTGCGGTTTTACCTATAAACCGCAGCAATATATTCAAAACCTATTGCTGCCCCCTTAATTGTTGTGCGCCCAAAACCGTAGCAATATGCTACTTTTTGACCGCAACAATAAGCATTTATTCTACTAGTGTAAAAGTATGGAAGTATAGTGGAGTTTGGCTACTTGAATTTCTACAGTTAATCTATCGAATCAATCTTGGATTTATGTAATTGGAAGTGTAATCAAGGTTAGAAAATTATAAATATCTGAAAGTATTATGAGCGTAAAGTGGAACTACTTGTCATCACTTGTAAATATAGGTTAAGACTTACCTTTAGTAGTTCCAAAATTCATAATTGTAAACCCTCCAAAAACAATGTGAATATGTATATATTAGTAAATAACACGTATATAATAGTTAAGTACTCTTAATTAGTTGAACTTGGATTTTAGGATTATATAAACCTCTCCGTGGGATCGACCCTTATTTATCGATGTACTAAACTTAGATAATATTAATATGGATAAAATAAGGTTCTAATTTGTGTGCATAAACCAAATTTTGGCGCCGTTGCCGGGGAGGTAGTGCTTATTTTTATCTTAAAATTCTATGTTTAACTAATTTATTGTATGTTTGTTTGTTTTTCTTTTTTGTTTGCTTTGTGAATAACATATGTAAAAGTTTTCGCATTAGTGCTATGTTTTATATTTCCATACTTTGGAACGAGTTCTGAATAAGTATGTGAATCTGTATATTGTTAAAAGCTTGGATAAGTTCTAAACTTTATGGTGAACATGCTTGATGTGTTCAAATTATGCTGAAATGTGTTTTATAAGTAACTTGCTACATGTATCTAAGTTCGCCCTAAAACTTGCATCTATATATATGCAGAACATGTTAAATGTACTTGTGAAATTAAGAATGAAACTTGAAGTGATGAACTGGTTGATTTATATAAGAACATGTTCTATGTGATATGACTTGGGAATTAGATTAGGTGTTCATATGCATATTGAGTTATAGTGAAGACGAAGGAATGAAATGATCATATCAGACTTCATGAAACTTTAATTCTTGTACCACAACATATTCATAATTAAGAAAATCATTCACACTTTCATTTGAAATGAAACTTTAAGTAGGAAGAACATGGTGTATGTAATAAATTTTCAACTTGATTTTTAGTGAACTAGAAAGTATGAAGAAAGTACTTCATAATATATTTTTGGAGTCAAGTTCACTTCTTGTATAAGTAAATTGCACCCATGTATTCTCTTGTTTAGTTAGAGATTGTTAGAACTTGATTCTGAAAACTAACTGAACTTCATAATATGGATTATGTGCTTACGTTGTGTTCTTGAAATTACTTTGGACAATGAACTTTTATTGAAAATTACGAATTTCTAGAAAGAGGAGGTAAAGAATATATGATAAGTTGTATGATTAGTGATTCCATTCTAAAAAGAATATATCCTTAGCTTAATGATACCACAAATAATCTACAAATAACTTGAATTACTTAATGATTTTGAATTTCCTATTCCCGGGTGCATGTAAACACGTCGACGAAAGGAAGCATTGTTATTTGATCCTGAAATCAACGGACAATAAGGAAAACAGGGAAAGAATTCTTAGAAAAACAACGAGAAGATCGTCTTTACATTGAGAAACTATTCGAAGAAGAAATGACAGAAAGAACATTGAAGGAGTTAGCTGCACCAAAGCTGGATGATGAACAATTAGGCATCGTTTTTCCAACATTGGAAAAACCATTGAAGGTAAATTCAGGTTTTCTCAATCTTCTTCCTAAATTTCATGGTCATGGAGGTGAGGACCCTAATCGATTCTTTAAATAATTTCTTGTTGTTTGCTCTTCCCTGAAACCTGAAGGCATTAGCCTTGATCATGTTAAAATCCATGCTTTCCCATTCTCATTGTTTGATGTAGCTAAAGATTCGTTATATTCTCTTTCTCCTGGATCAATAACTACTTGGGATTCATTACAAAAAGCTTTTCTAGAAAATTTCTTTCCCCCAAGTAGAATTGGGTCTATAAGGAAGAAAATATGCGGTATAAAAGATTGGGAACGATTTAAAAGATTGTGCTTCATGTCCTCAACGTCAAATAAGTGACCAACTATTAATTCAATATTTCTACGAGGGTTTATTGCCGAATGATAGATGCTGCGAGTGGTGGGGCATTAGTAAATAAAACACTACTGACTAAAAAATTTAATTTCTAACATGGTACAAAAACACAACAGTTTCGTACTAGAAATGATATTAGGAGACTAAATGAGCTTGATGTTACTTCTGTTCATAATCAATTAAAGGAAAATGCTCAACAAATTGCCAATTTAACTACAATAGTATCTAAATTTGTTGGTCGTGAATCAAAAGCAAAAGTTTGTGGTATATGTGTTGATGTGTCCCATAATACCGATACATGTCCAACATTGCATAATGAAGATGTAAATACTTTAGGAGGATTCATAGGTGAACCGCAAAGAAAATATGATCCTTTTTCATCAACTTATAATGAAGGTTGGAGAGACCATCCTAATTTGAGATATGGACCTAGACCACCATTTCAACAATCTAATCCATACCATATTCTCGTATTAATCCCCAACAACAATCCCAGTCTTCAAACACGTCTTTAGAAGATCTCGTTAAACAACTAACTAATCAAATAGGACAAGTCCATTCACAAGGGGTTAGTTATCAAAAGAAGACTGATTCTCATTTACAAAATCTAGACACCCAAATAGGTCAAATCTGTACCTCATTAAGCAATTTGGAAACTCAAATCTCTGGAAAATTACCTTCTCAATCCTCCCTAATCCCCAGGAAAATGCAAAAGTTGTCACACTTAGGAGCTGGAAAGAATTAAGGGACCCTAAAGCTAAAAACAGAGAAATTGAAGATGAACTAGAGGTGAGACCTAAGAATGGGTTGATAGAAGATGAAATTAATGAAACAATCTTAGAAAATCAAGAGAGATTAAAATAAAAAGAAGTTGAAGATAAGGAGAGTCCAACTAGAAACTCTAAATCTAATTTAGATTTTTCTAAATGCAAAGATGTGCCTCCTTTTCCTTCTAGGTTTTCTAAACCTAAGAAAGATATTCTTGATAATGAAATCCTGGAAACTTTTAGAAGAGTTGAAGTCAATATACCTCTTGTTGATGCTGTAAAACAAGTGCCTATATATGCTAAATTTCTAAAAGAACTATGCACTCATAAAAGGTAACTTAGGGGATTTGAAATGGTAAACATGGGTGAGAATATATATGATGTGATTGAAAAGAAACTCCCACCTAAGTGCAAAGATCCTGGAATGTTCTCCATTCCATGTAAAATTGGTAATCGTAGATTTGAAAGATGCATGCTCGACTTAGGTGCTTCTATTAATGTTATGCCCAAATCTGTTTATGATTCTATGAATATAGGCCCACTGTCCAAAATCGATGTTGTAGTATAATTGGCTGATAGATCTAATGCATATCCTATTGGAGTTTTAGAAGATGTATTAGTGCAAGTTAATGAGTTAGTTTTTCATGCTGATTTCTATGTGCTGGATATGGATGTTAATTCTGATCTCTCCAATGTACCTTTATTAATAGGGAGACCATTCTTAAAGACTTCTAAAACTAAAATAGATGTACATGAGGGTAATCTAACTATGGAATTTGACGGTGAATTAATTAGATGTAATATTTTCGATTCTATGAGATACCCTAGTGACATCAATAATTTGTGTACCATTGATACTATTTATGTGATTGATAACATTGCACAAAATTTATTTGATCAAGGTCAATTATTTGGTGATTTACTTAGATATGTAGTTGATGATTGTTGCATTGATCGATGATGGAGAACTACTTAATAACATTGAAACTCGAATAGTTGATTGTTCTTTTGCTGAAAAACAAAATTTAGATGTACCATTATCAACCACAAGATTAGTTCCCAATTGTTAAAGCACCTGAATTAGAATAAACCACTTCTTTTAAATTAAATATGCTTATCTTGGTGATAATGAGACGCTACCTGTTATTATTTCTAGTTCATTAACTCTATCCTTAGAACAAAAATTGTTAAAAGTACTTAAAGAACACAAAGAGGCTATTGGATGTACACTAGCTGATATAAAAGGAATCAGCCCGACTATATGTATGCATAGAATTTTCTTAGAAAACAATGCTAAACCTGTTCGAGAAGCTCAACGTAGACTAAATCCTTTAATGATGGAGTTGTAAGAAAGAGATTCTAAAATGGTTAGATGCAAGTAATTTACCCAATTTATGATTCTAGATGGGCAAGTCCTATTCATGTTGTTCCTAAAAAGTTTGGAATAACAGTAGTTGAAAATAAATAAGGAGATCTTGTCCCAATGAGAATATCTAATTGATGGAGAGTGTGTATTGATATAGAAAGTAAATCAATCAACTAGAAAAGATCACTTTCCTTTACCTTTTATTGATCAAATGCTAGAAAAATTGGCTGGACAATCTTTCTTTTGTTTTCTTGATGGATATTCTGGTTATACACAAGTTCCCATTGCCCCTGAAAACCCAGATAAAACCACATTTACATGTCCTTTTGTTACATTTGCTTTGAGACGAATGCCTTTTAGTTTACGTAATGCTCCTGGTACTTTCCAAAGATGGATAATGAGCATATTTTCTGATTTAATTGAGCAAGATATGGAAGTATTTATGGATGATTTTACGGTATTCGGTGATTCATTTGATAAGTGCTTAAATAGTTTGTCTCTTGTTCTAAAAGATGTGTTGAAACAAACCTTGTCTTGAACTTTGAAAGTGTCATTTTATGGTTGAACAAGGTGTTGTTCTAGGACATATTGTAGTGCTAAAGGACTAGAAGTTGACAAATCTAAAATAGAAGTTATTAGCTCTTTACTATCCTACTTGTGTACGTGAAATTCGCTCATTTTTAGGACATGCTGGATTTTATAGGCGTTTTATTAAAGACTTTTCTAAAATTGCATCTCCTTTATGCGCTTTACTTGCTAAAGAAGCTAACTTCGACTTCAATGATAATTGTAGAAAAGATTTTGATGAACTAAAGAAAAATTAACCACTGCCACTGTTATTAGACCTCCTGATTGGTCTTTACCATTTGAAATTATGTGTGATGCGAGTGATAAAGCAATTGGTGCTGTTTTAGGACAAAAGAAGGATAAAGGACCTTATGTAATTCATTATGCTTCAAAATCACTCGATTCTGCACAATGTAAATACACTGTAACTGAAAAAGAAATGTATGTTGTTTTCGCATTGGAAAAATTCAAAACATATTTACTTGGAACTCACGTTATTGTTTATTCTGACCATTCTACGCTTAAGTATTTATTGAAAAAGAAAGAATCTAAGCCTAGACTTCTTAGATGGATGCTCCTTCTACAAGAATTTGATTTAGAAATTAGAGATAAAAAAGGTGCTGAGAATCATGTTGCTGACCATCTAAGTAGAATAGTCCCTAGAGAGGATTGGCCTATGGTAAGTGAATTTTTTCCTGATGAGCAATTATATTTTGTATCAAGTTGAAACTCCATGGTATGCTGACATTGTTAATTACTTGTTACAAGGACATTTCCATCTACTTTAACTAAAGCTAAAAAGGTTAAAATAAAATCTGATTCTAAATATTATATATGGGATGACCCGCACCTTTGGAAAGCATGTTCCGACCAAGTTATAAGAAGATGTGTAGATAAATTTGAATTCACCTCTATTCTAAATTTTTGTCATGGTCTTGAAAGTGGAGGGCACTTTGGTCCTCAAAGAACTGCACGTAAAGTCTTAGCATCTGGTTTTTATTGGCCTACATTATTTAAAGATGCTTATGAATTTTGTAAATCTTGTGAACAATGTCAAAAGACTGGAAACTTAACTAGAAGAAGCGAAATGCCACAAACAGGTATCTTAATATGTGAAATATTTAACGTTTGGGGTATTGACTTTATGGGCTTTCCTCATCTTTTGGCAATCTTTATATCATTCTTGCTGTTGATTAGTGTCTAAATGGATAGAACGTGCAACTAGAGCTGATGATGCTAAAACTGTGATTAATTTAAAAGTAATATATTTTCTAGATTTGGAATTCCTAAAGCAATTATTAGTGATAGAGGCACTCATTTTGTTAACAAGACACTTGGTGCATTATTTGAAAAATATCATGTTACACATAGACTTTCTACTGCATATCATCCACAATAAACGGACAAGCTGAAGTTTCAAACAGAGAAATTAAATCTATTTTGGAAAAAATGGTGAAATCCTAATAGAAAAGATTGGAGTTTAAGGTTGAATGATGCATTATGGTCTTATAGAACAGCATTTAAAACTCCGATAGGGATGTCTCCTTATAGATTAGTGTTTGGTAAAGCATGTCATTTGCCGGTAGAAATAGAACATAAGTCATATTGGGCCGTAAAGCAGTGTAATTTAGATTATGATAAAGCTGGAAAAGAAATGAAATTGTAGTTGCAAGAACTTGAAGAATTAAGGTTAGAAGCATATGAAAATGCTAAGATTTACAAAGAAAAGACTAAAGCCTTTCATGATAAATAGTTAGCTAGGAAAAATTTCATATTGGTCAAAAGGTTTTATTATTTAATGCTCGATTAAAGCTATTTCCTAGTAAACTCTAATCTAGATGGCTTGGTCCTTTTGTTATTAATAACCTCTTTCCTCATGGTGCAGTAGATATAAAAAGTCTTGATATTCAAAAAAAAATTAAAGTAAATGGTCACACGTTGAAAATATATCATGAACTACCCCAGGTTATGCATATTGAATAAATTAAGCTCGAAGAACCTTGATTAGTACATGATTTCGTCGAGCCAACGACGTAAACAAAGGCGCTACTTGGGAGGCAGCCCAAGACTCATATTTGCTTTCTTAAACTTTGCTTTTATTTTATTATGTTTTTCAGTTTACTTATATGGTTAGTTTTTGAGAAGTTCCATGATCACTTCCACATTATAAAATGTTACATTGAGGACAATGTAAGATTTAAGTGCGGGGGAGAGGTTATTGTTTTTGTCATTAAAAGAATTATGTGGAATATGTGGATTTGATGAAATTTTTTCGAATTGAATTGTTATATATGGATGATGGAAGAGATTGTTGTGGAAGTTGAAGGGAGAAATTTGAGGAGAATTGTGAGTTTTTGGTGCTAAATAGTATATTGTTGTGAAATAGGTTGAAATTGAATGCATAAAAAAAAAATTTGTCCATATTATAGGGGAGATGCTACCGAAATTTCTGTAAAAAGATATGAATTTGAGCTAAGTTAATCATTGGACTATTAATTATATTCTATTATCATGAGCATGTAGTTTTTAGGTGCATTGTACTTGTATGTTATGCATTAGTTTCTAGTAAGTGAAATTGATACAGGAGTAGTTGATGCAAGTTTACTAGCTCTTGTACATAAGAATGTGTCTGTAGACCTTGGGTCAATTGATGTACATAGAGGACTCTTCATGGGGATGACTACTAAGGTGGTAGCATACTTGCTAACCAACTTAGGTGGCGTGGAGTAGGCGTGTGATTTGCACATGTCTATGAGGGTTCTAGTTCTGTTAGAACTCATATCTTTATTGTTTTCCTAGTTCTATTCGTATTAGGAATTATAGTTTTGCCTACGTTCTTAAAATGATGGATTTTACATGATTTAAGGAGTCTAGAGAGTTTAGGACTTAGGGATTTTTCCTAAGCCTATTATGGTTCGTATATTTGTTTCCTACTAGGATTAGCATGTTTAAACTAGTATAAATAGAGTTTATGTAGTTCAAATTTTAAAATAGTGTAATGAAATTTCGTGTGTTTTAAACTTGAGTGTTTAACACAAATTCTCTTGATTGTTGGTGGCTTTGCCTTTATACATTTAAAACCCTTAGATTTATTCCTTGTGGTGGCTTTGCCTTTATCATTGAATAATCTACGAACTATCCGGTTCTTTGGTTCTTTTACATTGTTCGAACATTATTGATTATATTGCATAACTTCCGCACTTGTTATTTAGTCTTTATTTAGAAGATTAAATACATCAGAAATCCCCCTCTTAGTTTGTTTTTGAAAAAAAAAATTGAATGAATGAAGAAGTTCAACAAGAAACTCTAATCTAATTATGTTTTAAAATAAAATGTGTTTTCGGAAATAAAAAGTTTTGGGAATTGTTAACATTTTTAGTTAAAGAATAGTCAAGTTTGAAGATTCACAACATGATTAGATAAACGATCTCATGTTTATAGCCAATTAGTGTAGTCATTCCCTTGGTAGTAATCATGACTAAATGGAGAGACCAAGATAACCTGTGAGATTCTGAGCCTAATAAACTGAGATATACATATCAATCTCATATTTTTCTTTCATGTGTGATGTTCTTCCATGGTAAATTCTCTCTAGAACTTGCACTGATACTCTTCAAAACTATATTAACTCATGTTGGCATGAAGAAAAAAGTTCTTTCTTTTGTTATAAACTACATAGCGAAATTCAAATAGCCACCTTACATTATATTACATCATTTTAACCCCTTTGAGCCTAAAAGACTATTACTTTGTTTAGCCTTCATTATAAACCATTAAAAAATATTAAATACATTCATGACTCAATACTTTGAGCTGATGGAGCATGGTTGTTGATGGAGTAAAAGCTAAGTGTGGGGTGTTTCTATAAAAGGTGTGGTTATGGCAGTTGAAGAGTTGATTGCCCATGTTGTATTAAAAAAAAATATTGTAAACGTGATATTCTTTGAAAAAAAAATTGAATGAGACAAAGAAGAAGAAAGAAGTGAAAAAAAATGATGAATGAAAAAGTGAAATGAAAAAAATGATGGAAAGAATGTGAAAAAAATGAAATCAAGTAGGATATGTACGTAGTTACAAACGATGATATAAATGGGCGTTTGTATTTCAAAGTCAAAATACAGGAAATTGTGCTGATTCACAATGACAGAAGGTTGAAGTACCGTGTGAGAGTTGTTTTTGCTCCCTCTTGTCCGGAAAGGGAGGAGTTATTAAGTTTTTGCTTCACTTAGATCAAACCCATCTAGTCCACATATTTTTAAAAATTTCATACCTTTTAACCATTACCCCATATAACTAAAAAATCTTTTGATTTATGTTTGGCATGTTGTCTAAAAATAATGGATAATCGAGAAAATATGCAAGCTTATGGCAAAGACTTTGCCATTGGAATTGAACCTTGAGCGGAACACATAAACCTCTTCAAACACATGAGTGACGAGTGATTATCCTGTGAGGGTCTATTTGTTAGAATTATGACTCTGTCAAGTGAATGCTCATTAATTGTTTATGAAATGTCGAGAGAGTATGTCTATGATGTGTTATGAGTTTCGACGATTTGGTTGTTCTAAATTGCTAATGTGACATTCTTGTTGACATCTTACTTGAGTTGTTACTAACTAATATAAAACGTTTTAGTTTTTTTGTTTTGCTCTTCATTGGTTCAATTTTTGTTTTAAAACAATAAAGAGGTGGAGTTATGTGTCATAATTGCATGTAGTTAGAGTTTGATCGAGGACGATCAAAGACTAAGTGTGGGGGAATTTGATAAGTACGTGAAATAATATACTTAAATCCCATTATTTTATTATTATAAGTATATTTATATTATTATTATATAGATTTTATATACTTATATTAAGTTTATATATTTTTTTTTATGTTTTATTTTTATTGTTAATTTTGTTTCGTTATAGTGATTTTTGCTAATGAAACACTTTTGTCCAAGAATTACAAGTCAAGCCCACATACTTGGTCAAATCTCAGCTCAAGAATTACAAGAAGGCAAGCCCAATTCCTCTTGTTAAGATCAACCCAATTTCAAACTAAAAAAAAAGAAAATAAAACAAAAGAAAGAAAAGGAAGTAGCACGTGAGAATTTTAGAAGCAAAGAAAAAGGGAAAAAAAGGAACGAAGAAAAGGAACGAAGAGGGAAGAAAGAAAGAAAAGAATAGAGACTTCACATCCTCTTCTTCGTTCTTTCCTCATCTCCTTCATCGACACTCCTCATTCAAATCGCCTTCCTCCACCACCATATTTCCACGAATTAGAACGCCTGCAACACATTGCGACCAATCACAACCAAGCCAAAATTTGGCGCCGGAAAACGCAAGGAGAAGGCGGTTTTAGGGCCGAAAACTTGATGCCCACTTCTCCTCTTCAATTGGTTCAAAATTCTTCATTGTGGGCGGCAAATTGGGTATAAATACCCAATTAAGGGTCATGAAAACACTGTGCAAGAAATTCCACAAAATTTGAGTGAGAAAAATCAGAGACTTGTGTGAGGTTTCGAAGTTAAATTGGGGTGTGTGAGTTCGATGAAGAGGACAACCTTGGGTTGGAGTCTTAGCATACAACCTGGGAGGGTGAGATTCAAGCTTGGACGTAAGTGCGAAATCCGAAATCCGAAGGCGAATCTCCACGCGAATCATAAGTTCTTCTCTCTTTCTTTTGTACTTTCAATTTAGTTTCGAAATTTCCCGATTATACTTTTGCATTTCATAGTATGTTTGGATTGTATTAGTTGAATTGAGTTGGATTGTTTTATTGAAATTAGTAGTTTATTTCGAAAATTGAATTGGGATATTGAATTGAGTTTGGTTATATTATTGAATGGTGATATTGAATTTCATAGTTTGTTTTCAAGTTTGGATTGTGGTGTTGAATTAGATTGTATGGTTCAAATTCAAAGTTGGATTGAAGTATTTGAAACGAGTTTGAATTATATGGTTTGAAGTATATTTGGATTGTGGTGTGGAACTTTGAGTTGAATTCAATATTGTTTATGGTTGGATACTCAAGTTATGTTGGGTTGTAATGTTCAAAATCCAATGTTACACTTAATTTGCTATCTTATTAGGTATAAAATTGAGATTATTGCTAGTTATATGATTTAGCCTAGTCTAAATTGTATAATAATAAGTGGCAACTAGTTTAATTTAGGCTTGCAAAGATGGATGTAAGTTCAAATCAGAGTATAACTTGGAGTAGTTATTTAAACATAAAGATATGTTATGTTTAGCTTAAATAGAGAATGATGATGTACTTCTAGTTCTATAATGCTTCTAGTTTAACCGTCGGAAGTTGCGAAATACTTGTCGTGATTAGATTAGTTTATAATCGATATTCGGCCTAGTTCAATGTTGATTAAAAGTATGAAGTATAGGGGAGTTTGGCTACTTGAATTCCTACAATTAATCTATCTAATCAATCTTGGATTTATGTAATTGGAAGTGTAATCAATGTTAGAAAATTATAAATCTCTGAAACTATTATGAGTGTAAAGTGGAATTACTTGTAATCACATGTAAATATAGGTTAAACTTATCTTTAGTAGTTTTTAAATTCATTAAAACGTCTTGTAAACCCTCCCCCCCAAAAAAAACAATGTGAATACGTATATATTAGTAAATAACATGTATATAATAGTTAAGTACTCTTAATTAGTTGAACTTGGATTTTAGGATTATATAAACCTCTCCGTGGGATCGACCCTTATTTATCGTTGTACTAAACTTAGATAATATTAATGTGGATAAAATAAGGTTTTAATTTGTGCGCATAACAACACGTACCAAATTTTGGCGCCGTTATTTTTCGGGGAGGTAGTGCTTATTTTTATCTTAAAATTCTATGTCTAACTAATTTATTGTATGTTTGTTTATTTTTCTTTTTTATTTACTTTGTGAATAACGTAGGTAAAAGTCTTTGCATTAGTGATATGTTTTATATTTCCATACTTTAGAACGAGTTCTGAATAAGTATGTGAATCTGTATATTGTTAAAAACATGGATAAGTTGTGAACTTTATGGTTGACATGCTTGATGTGCTCAAATTGTGCTGAAATGTGTTTTATAAGTAACTTGCTGCATGTATCTAAGTTCGGCCTAAAAGTTGCATCTATTTATATGCAGAACATGTTAAATGTACTCTTGAAATTAAGATTGAAACTTGAAGTGATGAACTGGTTGATTTATATAAGAACATGTTCTATGTGATATGACTTGGGAATAAGATTAGGTGTTTATATTCATATTGAGTTATAGTGAAGACGAAGGAACTAAATGATCATATCAGACTTCATGAAACTTTAATTCTTATACCACAACATATTCATATTTAAGAAAATCATTCACACTTTCATTTGAAATGAAACTTTAAGTAGGAAGAACATGGTGTATGTAATAATTTTCAACTTGATTTTTAGTGAACTAGAAAGTATGAAGAAAGTACTTCATAATATATTTTTGGAGTCAAGTTCACTTCTTGTATAAGTAAATTGCACCCATGCTTCCTCTTCTTTAGTTATAGATTGTTATAACTTGATTTCGAAAACTAACTGAACTTCATAATATGGATTATGTGCTTACGTTGTGTTCATGAAATTACTTTGGACAATGAACTTTTATTGAAAATTACGAATTTCTAGAAAGTGGAGCTAAAGATTATATGATAAGTTGTATAATTAGTGATTCCATTCTAAAAAGAATATATCCTTAGCCTAATGATACCACAAATAATCTACAAATAACTTGAATTACTTAATGATTTTGAATTTCTTATTTATAGGTGCATGTACACACGTCGAAAAAAGGAAGCATTGTTGTTTGATCCTGAAACCGAACGGACAGCGACGAAAACAAGGAAATAATTCTTAGAAAAACAACGAGAAGATCGTCTTTACATTGAGAAAGTGTTCGAAGAAGAAATGACAGAAAGAACTTTGAAGGAGTTAGCTGCACCAAAGCTGGATGATGAACCGTTAGGCATCGTTTTTCCAACATTGGAAAAACCATTGAAGTTAAATTCAGCTTTTCTCAATCTTCTTCCTAAATTTCATGGTCATGGAGGTGAGGACCCTAATCGATTGCTAAAAGAATTTCTTGTTGTTTGCTCTTCCATGAAACCTGAAGGCATTAGCCCTGATCATGTTAAAATCCATGCTTTCCCATTCTCATTGTTTGATATAGTTAAAGATTGGTTATATTTTCTTCCTCCTGGATCAATTACTACTTGGGATGCATTACAAAATCTAGAAAATTTCTTTTCCGCAAGTAGAATTAGGTCTGTAAGGAAGGAAATATGTGGTATAAGACAGTACCCTAGTGAGTCACTTTTTGAATATTGGGAACGATTTAAAAGATTATGTGCTTCATGTCCTCAACTTCAAATAAGCGACCAATTATTAATTCAATATTTCTATGAGGGTTTATTGCCGAATGATAGAGGAATGATAGATGCTGCGAGTGGTGGGGCATTAGTAAATAAAACACCTACTGAAGCTAAAAATTTAATTTCTAACATGGCACAAAACACACAACAGGTTAGTACTAGAAATGATATTAGGAGACTAAATGAGCTTGATGTTACTTCTGTTCATAATCAATTAAAGGAAAATGCTCAACAAATTGCCAATTTAACTACAATAGTATCTAAAATTGTTGGTCATGAATCAAAAGCAAAAGTTAGGCCCAATACCTTACGAAGTCCCATTGTATTTAGTTTTGGGTCTCCGTTGTACCTCCTTGTACTAAAAAGCCTAATTTAACCCTAGATTATATGCTTTTAGGTAATTATCAAACATGATTTTGGACATTATCAAACCCATAAGACATTCTTATCTCTTACATGTGATTTTATAACTCTATTTGTCTTATTTGGATTGACACATTTATATAATATTGATTAATTTGTACTTACGATTGTTGATTTGATATGTTTATTTTCAGTACAATTTGGAATTACAAGTTTTGAGACTTAGCTTAGTTTCTGCAAAGTTTTGGTAATGAAGGGAACCCATTTTAGTAATGACCTAACGTGTTCGTTCAATCATCTTCTTCCACCTTCATCTTCAACCTTTCGATTTTTTTCTCTCTCCTCTAAAATTCTTCATCTAGTGTGAAAATGGTCATCAATTCTCTAAAAACGCACAAATCGGTCCCAAATCGGTGGTTTTACAACAATCCAAACCATGTTTTTGTGAAATTCATAATGACCTATAATTTTGCTTATGAGTTTGTTCATTTTAAAACTCAAACTTTAATTTCCATGGTTTTGCAGTGTTCATGTTCTACATACGATCATCAATTTTATGTTAGTTCATCTATTTCATTAATTGACAAAGATGAAAGAGACGAAAGTATGAAAAAATCCACAAAATTTTCCCCCAAAATCAAAAATTATACTTTCGATTTCACAACTTTTCCATCACAAATTCATGACTTCTTCATGAATTCTTACCATTTTATGATAAGAGAAGGATCTTATATTAAGAGAGGAAAGAGATTTACTGAAAATTCTAGAAGAATTGAAGATCCACGAAAGAGAGGAAGGAAGAGGAAAGGAGAGACAAATATGGGAAAACAAATTCTCAAATTTTTTTGGCCGAATTTTTTTTTCGAATTTTCAGAATTTTTTCAATTTTTTTTATTTTTCGAAATTATAGAAAACATTTTGTGAAATTAGAATAAATGATATTGGCATTTTCTAAAATCTTCAAAGGCAAAAAGAGAAAGAAAGAGAATATCGAGTTGGGTGGTTCACATTTATTGTGGCCCTACTATATCTGTTTATTATAAAAAAAATTCAGATGTGAGAATTTTCAAAAAAAAAAATTCGGAATTATTTAAAACATTTTCAGAATTTAGTACAAATGATTTTGGTATTTTCCAAAATTATTTCAAAGCAAAAAAGAAAAGGTAAAAGAAAGCTGAGGTGGGTGGCTTACATTCACTGTGGCCCCATATTTTCCTTGGTCTTTTTTGAAAAAAGACCATTTTATAATTTTCACTAGTATATAGGTCCTACTTTAGATCAATCTCTATCATTCTCCTCTTTACATGATTTTTTTTCCTAAGGAAAAGAGAATGCATTCAAAGTCTTCCCAGTTAACAAATCACCAAAGTCATACAACTAAAACCCTAACCACAACTTATATGAGTTAATGATACAAGAGGGTACTGAACTTTCACATTTGTTCCAGTTAAGGTACTGAACTTTAAAAAGTTCCAGTTAGGGTACTCAAAATTGACAACTATTACCTTAAGGTACTGAACTTTGGTTTATACCGTTATCAGCCTCAAAAATAAAAGAAAAATGTGACATGGCAATAAATACAAAGTGATAGTTAATTCGGTACACTAAAAGCCAAAAAATGCAGCGAAATTCTCCAACGGTAGCAAAATCGGACATACATTTTAAACTGAACCATATGAACAGATATAATTGAACATCCAAAAAATCCAATCTCTCAAGAAATCAGGAGCAGCATAAATATCAACTTCCACAACACGAAAAAAAATCCGATATTGTTCATCAGCAGCAAAAAAAAAATCAACTTCATCACCTTCAATTAATCAGGTACAAAGCAACTGCATTAAGGAAAATTATACCTAATGTTAATGTTTTTTCCTTTTACGAATGTGAATTATAATTTTTAGTATTTTGTGCACCTAGGCAGCGCCCCTAATTCCCAAAAGATGTCATTGTGGGTTTGTTATAACCAAAATCAGAGCGTGGACAAGGGACAACCCTGGTAGAAGGTTCGTAGCATGCCCTGACTATGATGTTGAGACTGATACAAAGGGGTGCAAGTTATTCAAATGGTGTGATGTTGAAGAGCCTACAGAGTGGCAAAAAAAATGTGATTTTGGAGTTGATGGAGGAGAAACAGGAGCTCAAAAGTGAAGTGATGTTGCTGAGGCACAATCTGAAGACAGCAAATGAAAAGGCAAGGAAGTAATGAATCAAAATATGATGCTTAAAATGAAAAAGGGTGGATTTGTGAGTGTTAAGGCTTGTAATGTGTACTCATTTTGGTCCTTGTTTGTTTATGGTACCATATAACTATGTAAAGGGTATATTTAGGACTCTTATTGACATATGAAGCTATGTACTAGCGTAATGTAAGCTACCTTTGAACTATTGTCGCCTTTGCATCCTTTGAGCGATTGCTAGGTCCTAAATATGAAGAAACTAATTCAGAATACATGGGCAGATTATAAGGTAAGAAAATGTTAGCTAATTCAATCAAATCACATACATGTAAGGCTTGGCTTGTAATTGTTTGTGAAGCTTGTGAACCTTTCTCTGGTTGTGACTGACTGAATGAATAGTCTTGGCTGAATGAATATATAGTCTTCTCACCCTCATAATCTGAATAATATGCTACTCATCTTTGGATGGGTAGGTTGTGTGGTTGTTGTGTTATGTGTGGGATGGGGTGATTGATTGGTTGGGTGTTGGTTGATTGATTGGTTGACTTGGTGGTTGCTGTGGTGGTTGATGTGGTGGATGTTGTGGTGGTTGGGGTTGGAGAGTAGCAACTCTTTGGTAGCCACTTGGGTAGGTGTATACACCTACACCTCTATGGTGCATGGGTACATTAGTGCTCTCACTCTGGCGGCTACCACTTGACTCACTTGCACCTATGTGCACAGACTCTGTAGGTACATTCTTGCAACCTCTCTTGTTATGTCCTTGAAGACCACATAGGTTGCATGTCATTATTGAGCTTGTTCTTTTCAATTTCCCCGAAGTTGTAACTTCTCCAACTGCTTTCCTTCTATTCACTTGGCGTCTGTTGTTCACTTTCTTCAGTTTTGGTACAATTACCAAAGTTTCTGAATTAGGCCACTCTTCTGCTCCATTTAGAGGCTCTAACAAGTAGTCATATGCCTTTAAATACCCTTCTTTTGCGAAGAATTGGTTAACATAATATTCTGGTTGGTCAACTTCGTTCCAAATTGCAACTACACCATGTTTGCAAGGAATCCCACTTAGTTGCCATCCATTACAGCTGCATGTTCTGGCATCCAAATTGGCAACATATTTTGTTTGTGTTGCCCCTTCCCTCACCCCATAACAGATTCCCCCATCCCATAATGCATTCCATCCCTAGCAAAAATCTTGTGCTTCTCAACTTGCTGTTGTATTCTTGGACACAACAGCATCTCTTTCTTACCTATTTCATCCTTCTTCTTGTGAAGCCTCTCCATTAACCCCTCCTTGATGGCCTCCATCATAGTTATGATAGGTTTATGCCTTGAGTTCAAAATGTAGGCATTGAAAACCTCACTCATGTTGTTATCCACACTATCACAACAAGACAAAGGAGTGTAGAAGGCTCTACACGGTTTCTTATAGTTCCTATTTAGGGGGTGTTTGGTTAGTAAAATTTTGATTTTAAAACCAATACCTTAAACCCATGAGGTATGGGGTTTAGAAACCCATGGGGGGTGATGGGTTGGGCTCATACCAACCCTAGGTATGAAATGATTTAAGATAAAATATATTGCTACACAAAAATAATACCTCTTCATCTTCCTACTTGTGATACTGCTGCCTACCAAAGCCAACTCCAGGTACTCCATTGTTTTCTCTAGTTTCTTCTACTGCAATTTTTTTTTGTCTATTAGGATACATTAGGATATTGATAATTGATTTGTAATTCATTTACTACATCTAAGAAATCACGATCTCCAACTGTAATTTTGCATACTTAACTACCTACAAATTCATATACTACATCTGAGAAATCACGACCTCCAACTGTAATTTTCCATACTTAACTACCTAGGATATAGTAGGTTATAATAGTTGATTCATAAACATTATATTAATTTGGTTCACGTGTACAGTGAAAAGTTGTAAACTCATATACTCCATTATTCTATCTAGTTATATATTGGTTACAATTTCTCATAGTATACAGCAAATTCTCTCCAGCTATGTATTGGTTACAAATTTTAGTAAACTCATAGTATACTAAAATTCTTGTGTGTTAGGTTCTGATATTAGTGTTATTTTTTTTTTACAGAATAATAAGTGCTCTATATTATTTGTTGGTGATAATAATGCTATGTTTTTTTTTTACAGAATAATAAGTGATCTCTATTATTGTTGGTGATAATAGTGCTATATTTTATTTTTGACAGAATAATAAGTGCATATATATTATGTGGCAAATTCTAAGTAGATGATTTAGTAATATATGACTATTAGTCTTGTAGAATTTCAGATTTATTCTTATCCTCGTTAATTCATTAAAGTTAACACTTACAACTACTTATAATTATGTTATGAAGTACATAAATAATGGAAGAATGTGGATTGTTCTTGAGAAGGACGAGGAGCCAAAGGGAGCTACTTGTAACTTAATTGGTTATTATTAACACTGAAATTATCATGTATCTACTGCTACGTAGTATAGGTGTAAATCTACCTAGAATGCACCTAAACACTGATAAAAAAACGTCGTAGATTAGATAATTTGAATGAATTGATCAGGGATAGTGATGTTGCTTGTAGGAGCGAATTGCGAATGAATAGACACGCATTTAGTATACTTTGTGAGGTGGTTAGGGATATTGGTGGATTACAAGGTACTCGAAATATGAGCTTAGAAGAGATAGTAGCTATGTTCTTGTATACATTGGCTCATCATAAAAAAAATAGGTTACTAGGAACATGTTTCCTTAGAAGTGGAGAAAGTGTTAGTAGACAAGTCAATCTTTGTCTCCTTGTCGTTCTAAAGTTACATCATCATTTATACAAAAAACCTACCCCAATACCGGAGGATTGCGAAAACAACAGATGGAAAGATTTCAAGGTATATTTTGTAATAAAAAAATATTTTTTTAATTTATTAATAAATAACATTGTTGGAAATCTAAGTATATAAACCTCTAAAAATTGTCTATTGTAGAATTGCTTAGAAGCCCTCGATGGTACATTTGTTAGAGTTCATGTAGCAAATGAGGAGAGGGGACGATATCGAACAAGAAAAGGTAACCTTGCAATGAATGTCTTAGGTGTATGCACACCAAATATAGAATTTGTGTTTGTCTTACCTGGGTGGGAAGGTTCTGCACATGATGGTTGTGTTCTAAGAGATGCAATATCCAGACCTAATGGTTTAAAAGTGCCTCAAGGTAAAAATTATAAGAATAGTATTATTACTTAATAACGATCCCCTCAACTAACTATATTAAAGTTTGTTATTTCCCTATTTTGATAATGACATATAATTAAAGTTTATTTGATTTTAGTTTATTAGTCCGTTTTTTAGTTTATTATGTTAGAATTAATTTCATGTGTTTTAGATTTATTTTTCTTGTTTTGATTATTTTATGTTGTTAGATTTATTCTTTTAGTTTTAATTAGTTTATTTATTTTTAGATTTCACGAATAATATGTTAAATAACTTTTAAAGAATTGATTAGGAGTTTAATCAAGATTAAGTTGTTAAACCTTATTTCTGACAATCTGTTAATATTATGGAGGTAACAAATTTGATATATTAAGATTCCATAATATTTTGTTTAGTTAGTTTGTGTGCAGTGTTTTCTATTTTCCTACAAATAAGGAGCCGCCAAAAACTAACCTAAGCAAGCGCCCCAAAATAGATCGTTGAGGTAGTTCCTACAACTTAGGAACCACAACAACTAACCTATGTATAAGGCGTGTGAACATGGAGAAGTGGCTGAGTTTAAGGAAGCCCAACTAACCAACTACCAACGGAAATTATGCAACGGACATATTATGGAGAAGTGGCTGAAGCTACGTGTGATCATGGAGAAGATCATGGAGAAGATCTTGGAGAAGATCGTGGAGAAGAACTCGAGAAGATAGGTCCCTACAAATAGAGTTTTGTAACGATCTTATTAGATATAATTTCAGAATTTTATGTAATATTCTTAGTGAAAGTACATTCGGTTTTCTTCTTCTTAGCAATTGATGTATTATAGATTGGGTTTAGTGAATCTAAGTCTGTAATCATTTTGAGAGAAAAAGAGAAAGAGAAGAGAGAAATATAAAAGACTTCGAGTGAAGTCAAGGGAGAAGTCAACTGTTTAGGGGGAACAGGCTGACAAGGAACCAGTTCCTAGAGGAACAGAGTTTGTCCGAGTTTAGGTTGTGCAAAAGAGAGTCTTTTGGCCTAAAGTTATTAAAGAGAATTGAGTCAAAATCCCTCGTGGTCAAGGTTTTTCTTCCTATTGGCCTAGGAAGTTTTCCTTGTAAAAATCTCGTGTTCCTAGTTCTTTCTTATTTCATGCAATTATTTCTTTCTTATTCAATCATTCTTTTATTCTGCAAAAAGTTTGAAAATCTCTCCAACTACAATTCACCCCCCCTCTTGTAGTTGTTTAAGTGTTCGTCCAAGACTAACAATTGGTATCAAAGCCTAGTTCCTCCAAAATCAGTTAACACTGAGGAGCTAGTTCTGGAAACGATGAACACATCAGGAGAAAGATTGGAAGAAGGTTACTCAACTCAGCGTACCAAGTTTAACGGCAAGTATTATCCATACTGGAAGAATCGTAAGGAAATATTTATTAAGGCCGAAAATTATCAAGTTTTCAGAGTAATAGAGATTGCTGACTTCGAAGTCAAAGAAAAATGAAAAAGGTGAAGTAATCCCCAAGCCACTCTCCAAATATGATAAAGATGACTTCGACAAGATGGAGATGAATAACTTGGCCAAAAAGATTCTCCACTGTGGTCTTGGTCCCCATGAACACAATCGAATCATGGGATGCAAATCAGCCAAGCAAATGTGGGAACTTCTTCAAGTTACTCACGAAGGAACAAACGAAGTCAAGAGATCAAAGATTGACATGCTCATGCACAAATATGAGCTATTTCAAATGAAGCCTAAGGAGTCTGTTCAAGAGATGCTCACAAGGTTCTCCAACATCATCAATGAACTTGAATCTCTAGGAAAGATCATCACTCCGGAGGAACAAGTACGAAAAGTTCTACGAAGTCTTCCTCAGGATGAAAAATGGATGGCAAAGGTCACTGCCTGCTTGAAACAAAAGATTTCACTACATTCAATATCGAGCAACTTTCCGGTTCCTTGTTGACTCACGAAATCATCTAGGAACTCATGAAGTTGACTCTAATAGGCCTAAGGCTTTGGCTCTCAAGTCCGATGATTTGGAGGATTCAGAAACTGATGATGAAGAGGCAGCACTGATCGTGAAAAGATTCAAAAAGTTCTTCAACAAGAACTACAAGGGAAAGAACTTGAAAAAGCCAGGAAGTTAAGCTGTCACAAGTGTGGAAGTCTGAATCACTTTATAAAGGAATGCCCTCTCTGGGAAAATGAAAATACAAGGAGAAGGGAAAGGAACAACAAAAACCTTTCTCAAAAGTTGATATGAGAAGGGCCATGGTTGCTGCCTGGGGAGAATCGATTCAGACGAGGAGCAGAACAACCAGAAGAGGAGACAGCTCATTTTGTCTCATGGCAAAAACAGACGAGGAAGAAGACTTGCCAAACAACAAGGTACGCATAAATGTTATTGAAGAAGAGTTAAAAGAACTTTCAAAGAATCAATTAATAAAACTACTTTTGGAAACTTTGGATGACTACAAGGCCATTTGTGTTAGAGAAGAAAATTTAGAAAAAGCCTTAGAAGTCACCAAAGGACATTCAAATTGGTTTAAAACAGTGAATGCAAACATTGAGGAAAGATTCTTTGAAGTCTTTGATGAAAACCGACGTATTCGAGAAGCTTTTGAAAATGCTAAAAATGAAAATTATTTTTGAATATGGAAATGGCTGAATTGAAACTATTCGTTCCTGAAGGAACCAGTTCCTCTATAAATACCAGATCCGAGTTCGAAAAGTTAAAATTCGAACATGAAAAAGTTTTAAGTAAATATCTGGTACTTAAAGAGAAAATGGAATCTTCAAGAACGACTCTTCCTGATCCAGTGAGTTGGATACAAAAATATAAAAATGAAGGAAGAAGTGGGTTAGGTTTCAATCACAAGAAGAAAAACAAAATGAAAAAATATGTTGATCTTCCAAGCAGCCGAATATGCTCTTACTGTGGGAACAGTGGACACTTAGTGTCTGACTGTTCCTCTAGAAGAACATATTGAAATGAACACCCACTTAGTTAAAAGTTTGGAAAGTTAAGAGAAATACTAGCCCGACAGAGGAACCCAAGTCAAACTGGGTTCCTACCACTGACTGATTGCTTTGATACAGGCTAAAGTGAGGGGGAACAACCTGTGGTACCTCGATAGCGGTTGTTCTAAACACATGACAGGAGATAAAGAGAAATTTCTCTCGCTTTCAGCCTATGATGGAGGAACTGTGACCTTCGGAGACAATCTTACCGGTAACATTGTTGCAATAGGGAAGAGGAAAGTCTAAGTCACATTCCATAGACAATGTATTTTTGGTCGAGGGTTTAAAACATAATCTGCTTAGTATTTCTCAATTTTGCGACAAAGGGAACAGTGTAAATTTTACTGATGAATGTTGTGTAGTAAGTATGCAGGAACAGGTACCAAAATTCTAGAAGGAACAGGAAAGGGAACACCTACGTTGTTGATCTCAACCTTGTTCCTAGGAACAATCTAACTGTTTAAGTGCCTCGATAATGAACCACTTCTTTGGCATAAAAGATGTGGTCACGCAAGTATGGCATTACTCCAGAAGCTAAGTGGTAAGGACTTGGTGATTGGACTACCAACTATCAATGTCTCAAACCATGAAGTTTGTGGACCATGTGCAAAAGGTAAACAAGTTAGATCCTCGTTCAAATCAAAGAAAATGGTAAGTACACAAAGTCCCCTTGAATTGATTCATATGGACTTATGTGGCCCTGTTCGAATCCAAAGTCGATCTGGTAAGAGATATGTGCTTGTAATAGTTGATGATTTTTCAAGATACACTTGGGTTATTTTTCTCATAGCAAAGATGAGACATTTGATGAATTTGTTAACTTTGCAAAAAGAACTCAAAGAATAAGTGGTTTTAAAATTAAGCACTTGCGTTCTGATCATGGTAAGGAGTTTGAAAACTCCAAATTTGATGAGTTTTGCAGAATGAAGGTCTTGATCACAACTTCTCAGCTCCTAGAATCCACAACAAAATGGCGTGGTAGAAGGAAGAATCGCACTTTGGAGGAAATGGCAAGAACAATGATCATAACAAGCAATCTTCCGAAGAATTTCTGGGCTGAAGCAGTGAATACGGCATGCTACATAATCAATAGAGTCATGCTAAGACCTATTTCTTGAAGACCCCTTATGAGCTCTCAAAGGAAGAAAACCCAATATCTCATACTTTAGAATCTTTGGCTGTAAATGCTTTGTACATAACAATGGTAAAGACAATTTAGGAAAGTTTGATGCTAGAACGATGAGGCTGTTTTTATTGGATATGCTTTAAGTAGTAAGCATATAGAGTTTACAACAAAGAACAATGTGTGTTGAGGAAAGTGTCCATGTTATTTTTGATGAAACTAACTTCTGCAGGAACAAGTCATGAAAATGACTTTGAAATAGGACTGACTCGTATTGAGGATCAGTAAACATTGATGAGGAACTAACACCTGCAGGAACCGACAAAAAGCATATTTCTGAAGAAGAGATAGTTGTTCCTGATCCTGTTATACAGGAGGACAGGCACAGAAATTCATCCAGTAAGACGAGACGAATGAAGCTCCTCAACTGGAGGAGCAGAGACAAGAGATTTGAACCAAGACTGGAAACACTAAAATCCCATCCATTGGATTTAATAGTAAGTGATATTGAAAAGGAAACTCAAACGAGATCCCAACTGAAAAATTATTTGTGCTTTCCATGCTTTTTTGTCTATGACAGAACACGAGATCACAATGATGCCCTACTGGAGTCTGACTGGATAAACGATGCAAGAGGAACTGAATGAGTTCCAGAGGAACAAGGTCTGGCATCTTGAGACCAAGCCTAAAAACCAAAAGGTGATTGGACTAAAATGGGTCTTCAGGAACAAGCTAGACGAACATGGAACAGTCATAAGAAACAAAGCCAGACTCGTAGCCAAAGGGTACAATCAAAGGTATTGACTTTGATGAAACCTTTGCTCCTGTAGCTAGAATAGAAGCAATAAGAATTTTGATTGCCTTTGCTGCATTCATGGGTTTTAGGTTGTACCAAATGGACGTCAAATGTGCCTTTTTAAATGGATATTTGATTGAAGACGTCTATGTGGAACAACCTCCTGGTTTTGAAAACCCGGATCTTCCAATCATGTCTATAAGCTAGATAAAGCTCTTTATGGGCTTAAGCAAGCTCCTAGATCATGGTATGAAAGACTTTCAAAATTCTTACTTTCTAATGATTTATACGAGGAAAGTTGATAGGACCCTGTTCCTTCGATCCAAAGGAACAGACATCCTAGTGGTTCAGATTTATGTGGATGATATAATTTTTGGTGCAACTAACGAATCTCTTTGTAAAGAATTTGCTGAGTTAATGCGTAGTGAATTTGAAATGAGCATGATGGGAGATTAAACTTCTTTCTCGGTTTGCAAATCAAGCAAACTGAAAAAGGAACAATGATCCATCAACAAAAATACGTAAAGGAGTTATTGAAAAAATATGGACTGGATCAAGCAAAAACAAACCATACTCCTATAGGAACAGGTACAAGGTTAGATGAGGATCAAAGTGGTAAGTCCGTAGATCAGAAACTCTTAAGAGGTATGATTGGTTCCTTACTTTATCTAACTGCTAGTAGGCCTGATATCCTTTAGTGTTGGTTTATGTGCTAGATTCCAATCAAATCCTAAGGAATTCATTTGACAGCTGTCAAAAGGATTCTTAGATATTTGAAAGGAAGTGATGATCTTTGTTTGTTCTATCCTCGAAGTGACATCTTTGATCTAGTAAGCTATTCCGATGCTGACTATGCTGGAGACTTGGTGAATCGAAAAAGCACCTCGGGTATTATCTAGTTCCTAGGATCAAGCTTGGTCTCTTGGAGCTCAAAGAAACAGAACAGTGTTGCTCTTTCCACAACTGAGGCTGAATACGTGGCAGCTGCTGCTTGCTCTCAGGTATTATGGATCAAGCAACAGGTACGTGACTTTGGCGTAAAATTTAAGTGTGTTCCTATATCCTGTGATGATACTAGTGTCATTTGCATCTCCAAGGATCCAGTTCATCACTCTAGAGTCAGGCATATTCACATTAGACATCATTCCAAAAGACAATGTAGAGAAGGGATTAGTCAAAGTTGATTTTTGTCCAACTGAAAATCAAATAGCTGACATATTGACTAAACCTCTATCTAGGGACAGGTTTGAAAAGATACGCTTGGAACTAGGAATGATAAAAATTGTTTAAATGTACACATGATGTTGATTCCCCCAATTGTTTCTTACTAAGTATGTCCTGCAACTTTCATGAATTAAATTTCATACACCTAGGGTCAAGTATAAGGACTCACATATGTCTTTGAATATTACCCTTAGTGTCCTTGCACATATTTGGTACGTATGTAGTTTGTACGTTATGAACACAATTTTATCATATGCAAGAGTAAATTTTTGATTCTCTATTTCTCTATTTCCCCTTCCAACTTTCCTTGTTTCTCTTTCTTCTCACACCTTTCCGTCCAAAAATTAAAAACATTAATCTGAATTATGGCCACTATTACGCATTCAATTAATCTTAGTTAAATGAAGAAACTTCATTAATTGCCTTCCAAAATCCCATAAACCGTTTCATTAAACCTAACTCTCCATTTCTATTTCACACGGAATCATGATTACTTTATAACCCCAACCCATCACATCACTGACCCCTCATAATTTGCCTCTCACATCAACTCATTTCTCTCTCTCTCTCTCTCTCTCTCCTTTCTCATCTTCAACCTCGCACCAAAACACTGTCACCATGTCTTCCAAAACCTAAGATGATATATACGGTATTGACAGGGCAAACGGCCTTGCATCTGAGTTGCTAGAAGATTCTATCACCAACCTTGAAAAGGAGACTGTTAACCTTAATGATGATAACAGTGATGATGATATCTTTGATATATCTCAATCCCCCTCTTTAGTTGTAAATGATACTTCATCACAACCTCCTCCTACTAAGAAAATGAAGAAAGAAAAGACTCCAAAAGGCAATGAGAAAAGAAAAGCTTCTCAATTCATAGATTTAACTTCTATATATCAGATGGCTACTGGATTCATGGGATTTATGAAGGATATGAGTAGTCACTTGGCAACTATAGCCAATGCCATGAGTACAACCCAAGAACGTGAAATAGAAGTGGTTGAACAAAAGAAGAGGTTACTTTCAGAGATGCTAGTTTACCTGGTATTACTCAAGTTGAAGCAATTAGAGCCGTGAGTTTGTTTTCATCAAATCCAAGCCAAATGGATGTTTTCTTTTCAAGTCCTAATGATGATTGGAAGAAAAAAGTGGTACTTGACTTATTAAGCTGTAATGCCTAATTTTTGTAGAACCATATTAAGTAGTTTTTTTGTTCTATAAATTTATTATGAGTGGACCTTTGTTAGAATTTTGGGAATGAGAGAATAATCTTGCCTATTGATTTGTCTTGTAGTTGTGAACATTTGTTGTTTGAAAGTTTGTTTTTAAAATGAAATAATTTATTTGGATTATATGTTCTAATCTTCTAGTATTTTAAAATTTTACAATAATGATTTCGGGTAATTAAAGAAGTCTAAAAACTGAAAACATTAGAATTACTTTATACTATCACGGTTGAATTATTCAAAACAAGACATAAGACACAATAAAATAATATCAATTTCATTCTTGATTTCAGAGACATTCTAAACCAAACACCAGGTATGGGGATCATTTTGATTCCAGAACTGAACCAAACAAATGGTATTAGGAATCAAGTTCCAACCTCATACCACTCTTATTTGATTCCTGATTCCAAATCCATACCAACCTACGAACTAAACGCCCCCTTAAAAGATCATCAGTAGTTGCAGTAGATATTTTCCTCATCTCTTCTATGTTACATAAAAATTCATTTTCTGTGGTGCTCTTAGCTATGATCTAGATTTGCTTCCTATACTTTAGACCACCACCAAACACCCATCTGAAGTTACAGTAGACATGCCTAGCACATACCCTAGTCTCAACTTGTGGAAACACATCTAACACAACTCTCAATAAACCCTTCTGCTGCTCAGACATGAAAGTGTAACCATCACCTTCATTTGATCTGAAATCCTCCCCTAAAAGTGTCAAAAACCATGTCCAACTAGAAGTAGATTCAACCTCTACTACTGCTCATGCAATTGGGAACATTTGTTTATTCCCATCTCTCCTAACAGTAACTAAAAGTTGTCCACCATAGGGTCCATTTAAGAAACAACCATCAAGAGATATAAAAGGCCTACCCGAGCGAGCGCCGCTCACCGGTCGCCGGCGAGCCTGGTGCCCCCATCATCCCCTTTCCCCTTCCCCATTCCCTTCGCCTGTCCTTCTTCGTCTCCTATCATCTCCCGTCGTCGTCCATTTCCCCGCCCCTGTTCGGCCTTGCCGTGTCTCAATCTACTCCTCCCCCCGTGTTATTCTTCTCCGGTCATTGGTTGTTGTCTAGGTTTTAGGTTCGATCTCTCCCTTCCCTATTCTCGCGAGTCTCGCATTCCCTTACCCTATCTCTTCATCGTGTCTCCCTCTTTGTGCTTCCTCTGTTAGTTGTCTATTTCTTTTGTGTCGGCTCTGTTCAGTGTCCCAAATTCCCCACCCCCTGTTTGGTTTGCGAGATTATTCTTCACCCCCTCCACAGCTTTCCTGGTGCCAAGTGTCTTTCCTCCCCGCTTCCCCGGTTCAATACTTTGTGGTTTCTAGGTTTAGGTTTCCCCTCTTCGTTCCCAGGTTCTCGATTTTCGAGGTGTTTTAGATCCTAGGTTCTCCTTCCCCACTCCATGTGTCTAGTATCAAGGTGATTAGGTCGAGATCTCCCCTTCCCTGTCTCCTCATTTAAGATTAAGTTAAGTTTTTAGTGTCCCCTTCCCCGTTCCCTGCTAGTGTTAGTTGGTATCAGTTTGGTTAGTTTGCCAAGGAAGCATTCGTTAGGTTAAAGGCTATGTGTCGATTTTGACGATGTTGTTGCATGTGTGATGCTATGAGTCAAATGGATGTTTGTTTAGTTTCTTTCGTTTATTTTATCTGTTTTAGTCTTAGTTTAGTTTCATCTATAACCAATTATACATCTGTAGAGGTTTGAGTGTTGGGTAAGATGAGAGGAGGTTGTCACTTAAAATCTGTTGTGGTTCACTCTTTTGGTTTAGGGATTGCAAGGTTGGCTTTTAGGATCATAGTTCGGGTGAATTATTTTGTTATAATTCACCCTTAGTTCATGTGATGACTATTGAAGTCATTACAGTTCAAAAATGCATCTTGTGGGAGGCTCTCCAAGTTACTTTGGGGGGGATGTTATGACCTTCACGCGTTTTGAGTTTCAGACTCCTGAAACTAGACTCTGCAAACCCTCGCAAAAGGGTCAAAAGTCACCAAAGGACCTAACTTCTTTCTTACTTCAATCAGTAGAATCCCAGGAAGCTATTTACATGCAAGGACCTTGGGATGTTTTGTCTAGCAGACATTGGTGGGTGCTAGATGTGGATGTGGCAATCCATTCCTGAATATCGATTTTGTTTCGTCTCTCAACAGGCTCCCTCTCATATCGGCTCTTCTTCAAGACATTCAAGCCAACTCTGCCATCCATCGCTCTTAACAAGTTTAAGTTGGATTGGACTTGTAAAAGTTTGCTTTTGCTTCTTAGAGTATATAAGAGACTAAGAGCAAAGGAAGCTTTTAACTTGCCTTCCTTTAGCTTTGTTTGCTTTGTTATGTTTCATGAGCTTGTTTAGGCCACTCACCGTGAAATGGCCTCTCACATAGGCACGCTTGACATTTCGCTCAAAAAGATAAAGAATAGGCGCAGAACTTTGGTATAGAACTTTGGTACCAACTTATACCAAAGTTCTAAAACTGGTACTAATACCAAAATAACTTTTATTTTGGTACCAAGTGTAATTGTGTAAGTGAACTTTAGTATCAACTTTGAGTTTTGATACCAATTATACTTACTTTGACACCAAGTATACTTACTTTGGTATCAACTTTGAACTTTGATATCATTAATACCTCCTTTGGTACAGTAATTTGGTATCAATTTTAAATTTTGGTATTTGTATTGATAATTTGGTATCTACTTTAAATTTTGGTATCTCTACTTGGTATCAATTTTCATCGAACTTTGGTATACATCAATACCAAATTTCAGCATTTGATGAAATGCCAATATTTTCTCATGTTTTATTGTATCAGATTTAGATTGTATTTTCTTTGTTAATTACTGCAAGTTTTCTGGTCGTAAAATATATAAAGAAAAAGTCTTCCCAATTGCTTGTTCGGCAACGAATGGTTAGTTAACTATCCCTTTTCTTGTTTGAATTGCTCTATATATGTCTTAATCACTATAAACCAAAACCTTATACCTAGGTTTCCGTGAATCCTGGGACACTAAAATTGGGCGTTTTAATTCAGTTTTATCCCCTACCTTTTCCTCGATCATCTCTATCCCAAAAAAAAGTGTTAGAGATAATGCATCTTTGGCCTTCAATTAAGATTAGGAACTCCTTCAAGCATGATTACTTTCATAATATTGAGCGAGTCAACAGTGAGAACAAACGATCTCAATCTGCCACTGAAGTCCATCAAAATTTCTGGCTTCTCACTTTCTGTCAAGAATTTCTTATGATTTTCAGTTGCTGTTTCTGTTTTGGAAGTAAGCTCTCTCTCTGTCTCATGAATTTTTGTTGATTGTAGACTTTTGTTATTCTGCTTCTATTGAATTTTCTCCGTTATTCCGATTTCATGGCGGCGATTTTGTACAATTCCGAACTAACATAGCTCTCCAAATAAACAAAGCAAATCAATTGAGCTAATGATTTATTCAGAAGAGTTCTAATATATTTCTGGTATTATAACATGTGAAATAGATAGGACTATAGGAGTCTCTGTAATTTTTTTATATATTCCAGATTAAGCTGATGTTCTATATCAGTTAGTTATCTATCTTTATTTTTAAAACTCTCTAAGTCAGAAGATACAAGTAATAGAATGACCTTAACTTTCTTCATACTTTTTTTGGCTGAAAGGTTGATGACATGTGATGATTGGTTATATTTTATTTAATATATTCGGACATGGTATTGAAAATTATATATTTGGGTTTATGTTATGTTTATTTTTGCATAAGAATAAGATTGAGCACATTTCTGGACTTAGATCAGAGTTGAACCAGTGGCTGCAGACTTGTTAAGCAGAAAGTTCTTAGGCAATTACATTGGCTGTTAGGTTTGCATTTCTTAGTTATCTTAAAGCTTCATTTGGAAATATACAGTTTTTGTTTTAACTCTGTTAGTCAATCTATTTGAGTATATGTTAATATACGAATGAAAGATCGAAAGTATATATATGTAACAGAAGAATGATAGAAGGAAGTTTAGGCAATTCATACCAGAAACTTCTAGCTTTGCTGGATTTAGTACTACTCCATCGGTCTCATAATATAGCGCTTGTTTCTCTTTCTTAAGGTCAAACTTAATAATCTTTAACTAAATATTCTCATTAATATATATAAAAAATATATATACTCATATGGGATCTTGTAAGGCTCGTATTAGTGTGTACTTTTATAATATCAATTTTTTTATATTTTAATCTAATACGAAATTAGAGATATCAAAGATCAAAGGTATGTCAAGGAGACCATCTAAAAATGAAACAAGCACTATCTCTTGGGACAGGGGGGGAAACTATATACCATGGTTTGGGGCTCAACTGTTTAACTCGCAGCACGGACTAAGGAGTTGAAGATTCGCTGTTTATTGATCCAATATATATATTCAGAGATTCTCTTACTTTAATTCTTTTACTGTCATGACCCAGATTAAGTAATCTGGCTTTCTACACTACTGCAAATTATAATAGGGTTTGGTTTAAGTTTGAAACTAATCATTATATATAGGTAGCTCTCTTTACAAGTAGGAGTGATGCACCCCTTTAGAGGAATTGCACTTAATGTTTGTGTTGATATTCTAAGACGCCAAGCTTGTAAGATAATACCCCTATTGATGTTCTCCCAGGTAGTGTATCTTTTGGTTCACATAGCAACTGATGCTTATGTTCAGGGCTTGAACTCTATTTAACCGTCTTTTTATTCTTTTGGGGACGTTTGGCTAACTACTCAAACTTTTCATTTATAATGTTTGTTTAATTTCCATTTTCTTTTATATTTATATGGTTGTGTCTTGTGATGCTCGGACACATCACATTGCCCTGCCGTACCTGTGTCAAGACGACCCAACCAGGGTGCACAAGTAGAATACAGTTCAGACATGGCATATGTACGATCCATGGCGAGGGTGAGAAGATACTAGAGAAAATAAGCAGATCTAGGACAAGTTGTGCATTTCTTTCTTCTCTTTTTTTTTTTTGTCCGTTTTTGGAGAGACGGTCTCACGTTAGTGTTAACGTGAGACAGTTGATGTCATGCTGACGTCACGCAGGTGCATCAAACCAGCAGTAGAATTAGTTAAGCACCTGCACCTATTAGTTATGCTAACCTTAAATTGCTTTTGGATGAATTAGTTAAGCGTCGAAATATATTTTAGTCTTGTTGGTGAATTAGTTAAGCGTCGAAGTATATTAGTTAAGCGCTGAAGTATATTAGTTATATCATAAAACTTAGATTATAATGCATTTTTTTGGCCATAATTTCAATATCACGCATAAAATTCTCTCTTTCTTAAATAACTAACGCACTAATTCTCTCTTCTTGAATAACTATCGCATTTTTGCATTAGTTAGGCCAACCTCAATTAAACAATGCAAAAACAATGTTTATTGATGCATACAATAAATAAAACTAATGACCTTAAAATCATAAACAATGTTTATTTTCTAGACTAAAACTATTAGCGATAAAACCTGAACTTAAAAACAAAAAGTCATAACTAATGTAAAAAACAATAGTAACTAATACCCAAATATCATAACTATTTATCAAAAAACAATAATTAATAGCCAGAATCACAACTATCAACCTTAAAACCATAATTATTATCCACAATTAATAACTAATAACCTAAAAATCATAACTATGTATCCGAATTTGATAACTATTAAGCAAAAGTTAACTATGAATCAGAAAATCATAATTAAGAGCCAAATATATGTAACTAATTAATAAATTTTCTTAACTAATTCGAAAATTATAACTATAACTTGAAAATGACAAAATCAACACCTTTGATAAATATGTAACTAATTTTTAAAATTCCTTAGCTAAATCCAATCTCCTTTGAGAAGCTTTTAACACTCAGTTTCTTCTCTCACCAGTCCCCATCTCTTCTAGCCACCGTCCACCACCTTTAATGCCGGAAGAACAGTCCCACCCACCAATTGGAACCTCTATATGATATGAGCTACAACAACGTGAACCCCGCATCACATGCCCAACATTTCAAAAACCACATATTTTAGCCACCCACGAATCTCGAATCAACCACAAGCACTAAAAATAAAAATGCTATCTACCAAGTTACCAACGCCCCACCACCAATCCACCATCGCAAACCATAGCCACGTTCCCCCTCAAATCACTATCACAGCCATCTTAGCGACAACGCTGCGAAAATCACAAATTGAGAGTGGAGAGAAAGGAGATCAAGAGAGAGGGAAAAGAGCAACCCTTTACTTCGACAACTTTATTTTATAAAGAAGGCTTTTGTAATCGCATGAAGGGAAGGAAATGTGGAAACAGTAGGGGAGGGAAGAGATTAACAGCGGTGGTAAGGCTTGAAGATGGATGGTCAAAGCAAGTGAAGGAGGTTGAGGATTGGAGGAAAAACGGACTCGTCTCACGTTAGTGTCAATGTGAGACGGTCTTTTATAAGACTTTGCGTTTTTTTCTTAACATCGCACCGTTCTCTTTACCTCTCTCCAACTAATTAAATTTGGGTGGCTAAATTGAAGTCATGTGGAAGATTTCCAAAAATAAAATGTCACAAAGTACTATGACTTTTCATTTTTCAAGTGGGCTATGCTTCGGATCAATTACAATTATCAAATATTTTATTATTAATAATTGATGTTATTAGAGTTTTTGTGATTTTCTGTCTAGTGCAATATTGGAAAAACGGATTTTATGGCATTATAAGCTGTTAAAAGAAAATTTCTAAGAAATTGGGAATAAAAATAACAATTTCAATGAAATTGAGGTAAGAGAATGTTATTACCTTAATAAAAATATTAGAGATCAAAAAGTTTGTGTATGTCTTTATAATTATGTATAATTATAAAAGTTTATTATGTTTTACTTTGAAACATTAAACAATAAAATTATAGTGGATTAGTGGTTAAACTCTTATATTTCATTTCAATAGTCATGTGTTCGCTTTCTAGTAGCTACATTTTGGAGAGTGCCATATGGCACCGTTCCTTTGATAAGAATACCTTTTTAACCTATATTTGTATAGATTCTTATCTCTTTTTACAACTACCTAGGCAACTTCTTTTTTGTTTTTGGGAAAACTTTTTCTTATAGTCACAAAAGTACGTATAAAATATTTTTAAAATATGTATTTAATATTTTTTTCCATTAAGTAGCTGGGTTGCCAAGTCCAAATTCAGATTTGGATCCTTCTCAAACGTGTCCCTGATCCCTTGATTTTAAGAAATTCTGTATCCAACACTCGGATCCGTACTCGCCTCGGGACACTCTTACCCTAGTACGAGTATCATAGATTTTGTCTGTCTGTTGGTAGTTGTATATTGTTTCCCTCCCAGCGTGAACTAATTTTTCTTTGCTTAGGAGCTACCTTCCTTGTTGGTGTATTGGAACATGACAATTTTATGCCATTGCTACTTAGAGATGGAGTCCAGGGTAGTATTCACCCTTGTAATTTCAGCATATCATTGACGCCATCATATATAAATTTGAAGCGTTATGAATTGGCAGAACACTCACCAAATCCTAGAACTTTATATGAACACTACTGTGTGTGCCAGGTGCTGTTAGAACTTTAAACTCTACATACTCTTGGTCCTTGAGGATACCCAATTTATCAAAGGCATGTTTGAATTTTATCTTTCCTGTTTCAAAACTTCTGTTGTCATGTTAGTTAAAGCTTCTTATCCGATTTCATCGCCAAATCCAATATATTAAGCTCATCTTCTTTTCTCGTTTGGA